>NC_084555.2:24232500-24445000 GCF_033978685.3 Nerophis lumbriciformis | reverse complement strand
AGCAGGGAGATGCCGCGGTAATTATTACAGTCACTACGGTCTCCCTTGTTCTTGTACAGTGTGACAATCTTAGAGTCACGCAGATCCTGGGGGACGGCTCCATCATTCCAACAGAGGCAGAGGAGATCGTGAAGGTGCGGCAGTAAGGAAGGTTTCCCAAGTTTTATGACATCAGGTGTTATCCCGTCAGCACCTGGGGCCTTGCCGCATGCGAGGTTGTCAATAGCTTTGCTGAGCTCTTCCTGCGTGGGTTCCTTGTCAAGCTCCTTCATAACAGGCAGGTTTGCAACTCCATTCAGACCCTCCTCTGACACAATACTCTCAGTGGCATATAACTCCGTGTAGTGTTCGGCCCATCTTCCCATCTGCTTGTTGCGGTCGGTGATGACTTCACCAGACTTGGCTTTCAGTGGTGCTGTTTTCTTGATGAACGGGCCAATTGCTTGCTTTATCCCCTCATACATGCTCCTGATATCTCCCGTGTCCGAGGCCCTTTGTATGTTTGAGGAGAGCTCAAGCCAGTAGTTGTTGGCACAGCTACGTGCCATTCGCTGGGCTTCGCTCTTGGCCTTTCTCAAGGCGTCAAGGTTCCTCTGTGAGGGGTTTCCCTTGTGCTTGAGGAAAGCGGTACGCTTTGCCTCTATAACTGGCTCCATCACTGCAGCACTAGCCTCAAACCAGTCTGCATTTCTTCTCGTTCTCTTCCCATATGTTGCAATGGCTTGGTCGTAGATGGTATCACGCAAGCATTCCCATTTGTCCACAGCACTTTGCCTGATTGATGGTCCACAGAGTGCTTGGTCAAGGGAGGTAAGGAAGCGTTGTGTGACAGCCGGGTTGGTATAACGACTGGCATTGATGCGTGGACGGGCCTTCTGCTTGGTGTGATAGATCTGTTTTGGTCGTAGCTTGACCTTGCTGAGGACTAGTGAATGGTCCGTGTCGCAGTCAGCACTGTGAAACGTCCTTGTGAGAAGCACGCTGTTAAGGGCCTCTCGCCTCGTGATGATGAGGTCAAGCTGGTGCCAATGTTTAGATCTGGGGTGTCTCCAGGATACCCGGTGCAGAGGCTTAGTCTGGAAGAAGGTGTTTGTGATGCAGAGCTTGTGGTAGCAGCACAGCTCTAGCAGACGTTGTCCATTTTCGTTCATGCTCCCCACTCCAAAGTGACCAAGGCAGTCTGGCCAGGATTTGTGGTCAGCACCTACCCTGGCATTGAAGTCTCCCAGAAGGAGCAGATGCTCATTTTTCGGGATGGTGCTGACAGCCGTGTCGAGCTCCTCATAGAACTTGTCTTTTGACTCTGGTGGTGAGCAGAGGGTCGGGGCATAAGCACACAACAGGTTTGCTGGTCCACTGCTGGTAGAAAGGCGGATTACAAGGATCCGCTCAGAGCCTTCTGTCGGTGGGTCCATCATGGGAAGCAGAGTGTTTTTCACTGCAAATCCCACTCCATAATCCCGGGTTTCCGCCGCACTCTTTCCCTGCCAGAAGAAAGTATAGTGTTTTTCCTTCAGAGAGCCAAAGTCAGCAAGACGTGTCTCTTGGAGCGCAGCAATGTCGACATTAAGTCGGTGGAGCTCACGGTCAATGATAGCGGTCTTGCGCGAGTCGCTAATGAGATCAAGGCTGTCCAAGAGCCCTGTGCGCATTGTTCTGACATTCCAGCTTGATACTCGAAGAGCTGGTATCTTCGTTTTCTTTCTCTCAGTTTTCGCTTTTTTTCTGATCATCTTGGTGCAATTGTTGACGTATGCTAGCCGTGCTTTACCCTATTCCCCGCCAGGATGATATATATATATATATATATATATATATATATATATATATATATATATAATACACGCTGGGTCAAGAAAAAACACAGAGGGCTTTAAAATCCCCTGAAAAGCAGAGAAACCTGCGAAACAGGCTTGTAGGGATGAAATAGCCTCTGTGTTTTTCCTGACCTAACGTGTGTGTATATATATATATATATATATATATATATTATAATATTGTTTTGTTTTTTTTTAAATCAAGAATATATGAAAAGTTCAAAGTCTCTTCCCCAACCCCCCTCGCATTCTTTTTAATATGCAGCACTTGGTGGGAAACATGCATGGGGCAGTTTGAATGGCAAACTGGGGAGTAAAGGTGCTATGCTGGAAGAAACAGGAAGTCAGATCGACCCACACCAAGGACACCAGATGAAAAAACAATGACTATAACACGAGTACAGTGGTACATCGGCTTAGGTGTTTATTTAGCAGGTTCTGTGACAGAGCTTGTAACTCATCAATGTCGTGATATATTAGATGTACAGTGATGTATTTTTTTTTTTTAATCAGCGCACACTAGTAACAGAATCCAGGAAACAACATACATACTGTACATGTTTTGTTTTTTTTGTTTTTGTTTTTTTTTCCAAAAATAACACAAGACAAAACATATAGCAAACAGAGGAAAAACAAAACACACAAGACAAAGCAAATAAAACCAAACAAAACAATACAATCCCCCACCCCCCTCCACTCACACACACATTTACACGTCCATTGAGAGAAGCTTATATGAGAAAATCCAAAATGAAAATAAATGAAAATAATGATAACAAAAACTAAATAAAAATAGATAATAATAATAATAATAACACAAATTCATACATTAACCATCTGACCAAACCAGTCTATTGACTTTTTCAGTCAAGATATTTCATCACTGTACATGTTTTTAAATGCCCTGTGTGTGTTATAAGGGAGTGGGTGTGGCACTGACTTATTAATCTTTCATCTTGAAGGCCTACTGAAATGCGATTTTCTTATTTAAACGGGGATAGCAGGTCCATTCTATGTGTCATACTTGATCATTTCGCGATATTGACATATTTTTGCTGAAAGGATTTAGTAGAAAACATCGACGATAAAGTTCGCAACTTTTGGTCGCTGATAAAAAAGCCTTGCCTGTACCGGAAGTAGCAGACGAGTAGCGTGACGTCACAGGTTGTGGAGCTCCTCACATCCGCACATTGTTTACAATCATGGCCACCAGCAGCGAGAGCGATTCGGACCGAGAAAGCAACGATTTCCCCATTAATATGAGTGAGGATGAAAGATTTGTGGATGAGGAAAGTGAGAGTGAAGGACTATAGGGCAGTGGGAGCGATTCAGATAGGGAAGATGCTGTGAGAGGCGGGTGGGACCTGATATTCAGCTGGGAATGACTAAAACAGTAAATAAATACAATACATATATATACTCTATTAGCCACAACACAACCAGGCTTATATTTAATATGCCACAAATTAATCCCGCATAAAAAACACCTCCCCCCTCCCGTCCATATAACCCGCCAATACAACTCAAACACCTGCACAACACACTCAATCCCACAGCCCAAAGTACCGTTCACCTCCCCAAAGTTCATACAGCACATATATTTCCCCAAAGTTACGTACGTCACATGCACATAGCGGCACGCACGTACGGGCAAGCGATCAAATGTTTGGAAGCCGCAGCTGCATGCGTACTCACGGTACCGCGTCTGCGCATCCAACTCAAAGTCCTCCTGGTAAGAGTCTCTGTTGTCCCAGTTCTCCACAGGTCAGTGGTAAAGCTTGACTGTCATCTTTCGGGAATGTAAACAATGAAACACCGGCTGTGTTTGTGTTGCTGCATCCGGCCGCAATACACCGCTTCCCACCTACAACTTTCTTCTTTGCTGTCTCCATTGTTCATTGAACAAATTGCAAAAGATTCACCAACTCAGATGTCCAGAATACTGTGGAATTTGCGATGAAAACAGACGACTTAATAGCTGGCCACCATGCTGTCCCAAAATGTCCTCTACAATCCGTGACGTCACGCGCTGACGTCATCATACCGAGACGTTTTCAGCAGGATATTTCGCGCAAAATTTAAAATTGCACTTTAAGTAAGCTAACCCAGCCGTATTGGCATGTGTTGCAATGTTAAGATTTCATCATTGATATATAAACTATCAGACTGCGTGGTCGGTAGTAGTGGGTTTCAGTAGGCCTTTAAAGGCGCTATTTGCAACATTCAAACAGAAGCCTAGAGGGCGCCAACTTTCCAATGTAATCACTATAGTTGTTAGTTGTACATTCTATTTTTCCTATAATATTTATTTTCGGAAAAAAATTTGTTCTTTTTAAGGGTATGTTGCGTAGTAAAAATGTGTCGTTTTTGGAGGCCATCCATCCATCCGTCTTCTTCCGCTTATCCGAGGTCGGGTCGCGGGGGCAGCAGCCTAAGCAGAGAAACCCAGACTTCCCTCTCCCCAGCCACTTTGTCCAGCTCCTCCCACCAAATCATTTCTATGGGAGACTTTGATTTGCGACACAAATGTTTTGAGTTAAGAGATCCTTCACAGAACTAATAAAGCTCTTAAGTTGAGGTACTACTGTAATGCAGTTTCCAGTTATTTCAGTAGTACTTCCATGACCCTATTTAGCTACAGTGCATTAATGAGTCAAAAGATCCGACACAGCCTCAAGTGTAGTTACATACTGCAAACTCAAGCCACAATAATGCTAATCATGCTATTAAAATGAATAACCTTCTGACAGTGTCAATCAAACATCATCATATTTCTACTTAATTAAACTGCAAGTGGTCTTAATGTCACCTGTGCTGTCTGCAAGCAGTTTCCCTTCGTCGATGAAAGAGTCAAAATAATGCTTCAAACCAGCCGCCTGTATTAGATTCTGTGCTTTGTTTGAATGTGATACCGCCAGAGAAGTGCACTTGCTCAAACGGGCGACATCTAACACAAAAAATATCTTCGCAAATCTCGGCCTTTGTTCCAAATCAGGGGAATTCTTCTCCGTGCATTAACACCATAATTAGCAAAAGCTGTCCCAGTTACATAAGATGGCTGTTTTTGTCTTTTGAAATTGGATTAGCGAAGGAGAATCCATTTCTTTTCAAAGAGGGGTGCGTGCGCGCGTGTGTGTGTGTGTGTGTGTGTGTGTGTGTGTGTGTGTGTGTGTGTGTGTGTGTGTGTGTGTGTGTGTGTGCCTTGGCCTTTCTTCCCGCTGCATCTAACTTAGAGTCTGTCCCCCCGATGAGCTCCCGCACAGCCGTTATACACCCCAATGAACGTGATTAGCATGGCAGACTGTAAATATGCAAATGACCCAAAAGATGTGGAGGGGAGTAAGCGTGGTGTGATATCAGTCGTGCACCCACACTCTTCTCTGCAGTTTGAAAGCCATGATGGGGTTTATTCGGATGGGGTCTCAGTGGAAAGTGTATTTATGTATTTTTTTCTTTCATAAAAGAGATTCAAGCATGTAATTGGAGTTCTGAATGGGACGAGATGCTTTCACCTCCAGTCTCTGCTGCCTGTTGTCAACTGCCAGACACTCACTTAAAAAAAAAAGCCACAACCTCCCATTGAGCTGTTGTTCTGTAAGCCACATTCTGATAGCACGGTTTGGGCCACTTGGCATGTTTTAGCCATTTCTACGAGCCGTTGGTAGGCTATCCGAAAGAAGTAACACACCGTAAATCAAAGATATAATTTTGGGTCTAAATCAAGCAGACTGTGACAATGATGCAAAATGTATTGTCTTTTTTGGGGGCTCATGGTGCGTTCCATTTGTATTGGAAAATCGGACTTTCCAAGCTCCTAATCAGAATTTCAACTGGAACGCCCCTCTAGGTCGGATTTCCTACTCGGAAAGTGGAAGCATTCTAACTACCCAAAGATGGCTGCTTTTAATGTAAGCAATAATATCCATTCATCCATCCATCCATCTATTTTCTACCGTTTATTCCCTTCGGGGTCGCGGGGGGCGCTGGAGCCTATCTCAGCTATAATCGGGCGGAAGGCGGGGTACACCCTGGACAAGTCGCCACCTCATTGCAAAGCCAACACAGATAGACAGACAACATTCACACTCACATTCACACACTAGGGCCAATTTAGTGTTGCCAATCAACCTATCCCCAGGTGCATGTCTTTGGAGGTGGGAGGAAGCCGGAGTACCCGGAGGGAACCCACGCAGTCACAAGGAGAACATGCAAACTCCACACAGAAAGTTCCCGAGCCCGGGATTGAACTCAGGACTACTCAGGACCTTCGTATTGTGAGGCAGATGCACTAACCCCTCTTCCACCGTGCTGCCCGCAATAATATAAGCTTCTCTAATATCCGTTATTACCACTTCTGATTAGTTGTTGTCACACTAAATCAGCCAATAACGATGTATATTTGGATGTTTATATATGGTAACGCAGTGGCGGGCTGTGCGTTTCCCACCTAGGCCTTCAGTGATGTCCGACTTCAATGATTACCCCTCAAAATACCATCATTGATGTCCCTACATGACCATTGCTGGAGAAATACTATACAGAAACACATTTACGCACTACTAGGCATTGTACAAAACGGGTTATTTTCTGGCGCATTTAAAAATCAATAAACCCGCATCAGCAACTAAAACATATCTTATGTGGTACTATCAAAATTACAATTGAAAAAAACAATTTTAAACGTGAAAAAATAAAGAAATAAAATATCTGAACTCACATCGCCGGGACAGCTGAGCTAGCTTTCGGGGTTGGCCGACATTGTCTCACAAGATGTAGTTTTTCTTTAAATATCCTTCTTGAAAATGGCCTTGCAAATATATGTTGTCTTGTCTAATCATAAAAGATGCAGACGAGGCGTGTTGGCTGAGTTCTTAAAGTTTACTCCACAGCGTGCTCATCAATAACATCCAGCTGCCGGCATGTCTACATTCAACAACCCAAACGGGGCTACTGCGCATGTTCTTCAGTACTGTGGCATTCTGGGTAATGGAGTTGTTATGTTACCTGGCTCATAACATCACTATAGATCTGCCTTAGGCCATCTAGAACGCCTTACTGACAACAATGTGTGATCTTATTGGCTATCGCAACTGTCTATCAACTGTATGTGTCCGTTCACTTACAGTGCACGGACGCCAGCATTGCTGATTCTGAAGGCTTCTGGCAGATTTGGTACAGCATGGCAACATAAGCTAGCTGAATTCTGATTGGATAAAAACTCTATAACCTAAAAACAACATCGCTGGAAGGATCATAATATGACATGAAGAGAATATGAATACTTTTAGATATTTAGGGAAAGTAAATTAAAAATGACTTTTATCTTTAATTATGATCATGATTTCTGGTTATGTTAGGCCAGCAAAGAAGGCCTTGCTGGTCCTGACGGCACACCACTGTGGTAACGATACTATAGTGCAGTGGTTCTCAAACTTGTTTCACCAAGTACCACCTCAGAAAACATTTGGCTCTCCAAGTACAGTACCACCATAATGACCAACAATAAAATACAGTGGCGTAGTAGGCATAAGTATTTACTAAAAACAAAGCAGAGGTTTTATTTGACAAGTATATTTACTATTTTTGGTCCCTATAAAATTACAAACAGTTTGAACAGTAACACTGTGTTTAAATATAGGAATATATAACACTGTACTTAAATTGAATGAATTAAATCAAAAATAATTGCACATAAAAGGTAAATAAACATTTTACTAAAATAAATATCAAATATAAATCTATTTTTTTAATGACCTTGTTACGTGCAACTTTGTCTGCCAATGTTTGTCTTTGTTTACATGTGTTCTGCGTGTTGATTGGCTGGGAAGCTGGGAAAGAGCGGACGTAAGCGGTGGACGTGGAGAACTTTCGGTTCCCACGTGTGTTGAGTGATAGAATGGACGGAGTAAGACGGTTATGTTTGTGTCTTAATTGTTTATTTTGGCATCGGCCACGGCCTACAGTTGTCAGATTGTAACAACTTCCTTTGATAACAGCTCGAGTCACGTCTTTACAATATTGATTCTTTGGCATACCACTAGATAGAGCCCGCGTAGCGCTAATACACCGCTGTAGTGTAAACTATATTTTTTGCAAGTGGTATATACGTTCTACGTCGCTAATAATAGTGCCTGCGTTTCTTCTGCATACACCATGTTCGAAGTTTGCAGAAAGAGTCCATATTTTCCCATAGGTTGTTTATATTCAGACAAGACAGGCACAAAAATAGCTTTCAGGGATGTGGCCTTCTTAATTTCCCACTAATAACCGGAAGGCTCACAACTCGGCCATGACGTCATTCCCAGCTCCGACTTCCACTTCCGTTAATTGGAACACTTCATTAATGTAGCAGAGGGGTCACATGATCATCATTTTGTATAAATTTGACCATTTTTTCTTCCATTGAAATCTGTCAGCTCTAAAATATGACGTTATAAAAGTTTACCTAAAATCCATCTTGTAATCAAAGTTGTATAATAATGTTGTTTGAATCAAATTACGACTATGCAAAACTACCCACACCCCCTTGCAAAGTGCAAAATGGTTCATACCTCCACTTTACTGTCTGGATGTTCTCATTCATCCAGGTCATTGTATTCTCAGACCATCCAATCGATCGATCCACTTTACTGTTTACTCAACACAGACGTCATAACGTCGTCAAGGCTCACCTTTATGCATTCACACCCAGCGCCGACATTTGTAAACCAGCATGAGGTGTCAGAAGAAGGAATTCAAGGTATACATGAAACATGATGATGAATATGGTAAATGGTAATTGGATTATACTTGTATAGCGCTTTTCTACCTTCAAGGTACTCAAAGCGCTTTGACACTATTTACATATTCACCCATTCACACACGCATTCACACACTGATGGCGGTAGCTGCCATGCAAGGCCCTAACCACGACCCATCAGGACCAAGGGTGAAATGTCTTGTTCAAGGACACAACGGACGTGACGAGGTTGGTAGAAGGTGGGGATCGAACCAGGAACTCTCAGGTTGCTGGCACGGCCCCTCTCCCAACCGTAGCACGTCGTCCCCGATATATTTGTATATTATGTAATATATTAAATATATTATATCAAACAAAGTTATGTTTAAGTTTTACTTTTGCATCTCATCGCCCATAACTGTAGTGTGTTCGAACCTTTATTAAAGTTTGAAACAAGTGTCACTAGTTAGGTTTAGGGTGGGGTGGGGACCCTTCACGAGTCTAATGATAATAACTAGAGATGTCCGATAATGGCTTTTTTGCCGATATCCGATATTCCGATATTGTCCAACTCTTAATTACCGATACCGATATACACAGTCGTGGAATTAACACATTATTATGCCTAATTTTGTTGTGATGCCCCGCTGGATGCATTAAATGATAAATGGGTTGTACTTGTATAGCGCTTTTCTACCTTCAAGGTACTCAAAGCGCTTTGACACTACTTCCACATTTACCCATTCACACACACATTCACACACTGATGGAGGGAGCTGCCATGCAAGGCGCTAACCAGCAGCCATCAGGAGCAAGGGTGAAGTGTCTTGCTCAGGACACAACGGACATGACGAGGTTGGTACTTGGTGGGGATTGAACCAGTGACCCTCGGGTTGCGCACGGCCACTCTCCCACTGCGCCACGCCGTGTTGTTAAACAATGTAACAAAGTTTTCCAAAATAAGAGAACAGCTTCAACTCAAGTCATGGAAAAAAGTGCCAACATGGCACTGCCATATTTATTATTTAAGTCACAAAGTGCATTATTTTTTTTAACATGCCTTAAAACAGCAGCTTGGAATTTGGGACATGTTCTCCCTGAGAGAGCATTAGGAGGTTGAGGTGGGCGGGGTTGAAGGGTTGGGGTTAGCGGGGGCTGTATATTGTAGCGTCCCGGAAGAGTTAGTGCTGCAAGGGGTTCTGGGTATTTGTTCTGTTGTGTTTATGTTGTGTTACGGTGCGAATGTTCTCCCGAAATGTGTTTGTCATTCTTGTTTGGTGTGGGTTCACAGTGTGGCGCATATGTGTAACAGTGTTAAAGTTGTTAATACGGCCACCCTCCGTGTGACCTGTATGGCTGTTGATCAAGTATGCTTTGCATTCACTTGTGAGTGTGTGAAAAGCCGTACATATTATGTGACTGGGCCGGCACTCAAAGGTAGTGCCTTCAAGGTTTGTTGGCGCTCTGTACTTCTCCCTACATCCGTGTACACAGCGGCGTTTTAAAAAATCATAAATTTTACTTTTTGAAACCGATAATTTTGAAACCGATACCGATAATTTCCGATATTACATTTTTAATGTCCGATATTGTCGGACATCCCTAATAATAACCATAAATATTTTTATTGAACAAAATGGGGCCACAAACAAAATCATATTTAAGGCCACACACAGTGTGCTAGTCACAAAGTCAGTGGACTGCAATGGAAGGTGAATATGTAACATGCAGCTTGTGAACCCAAGTTCTAATAATTGCAGCCTCATCGCTTGTATTTTCTTGTCCGTGCGTTTGCTGTGGTCTGCGGAGGATACTCCCCCCCCCCCCCTTCCCCCTCCCCGACTCACCCATTTGTCCACAAAAAATACACGGTCGTCCTCTGCTGCAGACCGGCTGAGTGAGGCAGTCGCACAGCCGGGCTTTAATTGCCGGTGTCAAGACTGAAACATGGCCGAACAGGAAGTAATCAAGTTAATGAAACATTTTAATTATTCAACATAATTGTGGAATGTGATGAACGTGTAGGTGAATCCCTAGTCTGGTTGTTACACAAGGTGTCTCCGCCAACACACACACTGAGGTGCACACATACACACACACACACATACACACACTCTCTTTTTCATTCTTTTTGTTTCAGCATGGAGAACACCTGCTTTCCCTCATCTCTATTATGCACACAACAGGCGAGATCGTCCTGAGCTATAATTACTCGCTCCTGTCTGCTGTGGGTCGCAGCTCAATGCCACCCACCTCCGCCAAGCCTGCATGCCCACTGGTCTGAGGCCCCCACCGGCAGGCCTGGCCACTGAAGGGCTTGCTGGTGTATCGATCCGAGCATACAAGATTGAAGGTCCTTTCTCGCATTCTCCCGCACAATAGCTAGTATGTATCACGCACATGCACACGCCGGCCCACAGCGCACACCAGATCATTAAAGGCAAATAAAATAAACATTGTGAGCTGCTCATTAGAACCCCTGAGACTCTTTCAGCTGTGCCATTTGTTGTCTTCTTTTCCGTGTGCCGGTCCTTCTATCCTTTCCTTCCCTTCCTTCCCGGTTTCCTTCTTTGCTATCTTCCTCTCTTTCCCGCTACCCCTCCCATCTCTGTCGTCTGTCTCCTGTGCTGCTTATTCCCTCTTCAGATGGTGCCGCTCATTTGCATACTTATCAAAGTGATTGGACTATCCAACAGAAGCTGTAGGAAGGTGGGGTCGTTAATATGTTAATTAGCCTCCTCCATTTTCTCCTGTCGATTTTAGACGCTGGCTTACCACCCCGTTTTCCTCCACCCGCTTACTCTCTTTCCTTTGGCACAATAGAGCCGCCTCCAAACGCCATAATGCTTCTTTGCATTTGGCAAAAAGAAGACTGTTTTGTTCTTACATTATTTTCCAGTTACGGGTTTTCTAATTAATCAGTGTTTCAAGCGTTACGAGCTTAATTAGGGCTGCAGCTATCGAGTATTTTAGTAATCGAGTAATCTATCGATCATTTGGCTCGAATAATCAAGTAATCATGTTTTGTTCTTACAAACATCGTTATTGTTTTCCAGTAACGAAATACTTTATTAATCACCTTTTCAAACGTTATAATTAGGGCTGCAGCTACCAATTGTTTTAGTAATCAAGTAAACTTTTAAATTGATCAGTTAATCGAGTAATTAGATGAAGATGGATTAGGTTCTTGCAAACGCCATTACTGTTTTTCAGTAATAAGTTATCTAATTAATCATCTCTTCAAACGCTATTGATTTTTTGTTTTTAGTAATCGAGTATTCTATTGATTTGTTTGTTCGATTAATCGAGTAATCAGATAAAGAAAAGTTTTGTTTTTATGGTTAACCGGCTATATAGCACTACCTTAAACAATACCCATAGTACTTTCCATTATACATTACATTCACCCATTCACAGACACACACTGATGCCATGCAAGGCGCTACCCACGACACATCAGGAGCAAGGTGGGCTAAGTCTTTCCCAAGGACACAATGGCTGTGACTAAGATGGCGGAAACTTGATACGAGCCATTGTTAAAGCCTACGACTCTTGTTTGGGTTTTTTTGTGCACTTTCCTGCAGCAGTATTTTGTTTGTACTACCTGTGTTTCCCCTAATAAAAGCGCTTCATATCTGCACATCGCCTGCCTTCTCTGCATCTTGAGGGCAAGACCAACAACGCCAACAAAGAACGTAACAGAGCCAGTGGTAATGTGCAAACAAAACTGTGGCTCATTCAAAGATAATGTAACAATAACAACCCAATATTATTTATAGCCGTATTCCATTGAATTATTTAAGAATCCAATATGTAAAACAAAATATGTAAATAAAAGCAAAAGCAACTCATAGCTCATTTAAAGGGGACTTATTGCGCAAAACCAACTTTTCTTACCTTTTAGGTACCTGTTTTTGTGCATTTTGGATCTGCATAAGTCACAAAAAAATGTAAATAATTGCGGAGATTAGGGATGTCCCGATCCGATATTTGGATCGGGATATTTGCCGATATTTGCCAAAAAATGCGTATCGGCAAGGCATGGGAAAATGCCGATCCAGATCCAGTTTAAAAAAAAACCCTGGTCCGTGTTTTCCAACGCACCTATTTAAATAATACATTCCACTTTTCTGCTGCGCCGTAATTTCCGTTCCGCATTTTCCAGCACACCTTCAACACATCCACAATTCTCACGCAGTTGCTTTTAGCTGCTGGCATTACACGACAGGCTCTTCTCACTCTTTTCTGTGTCTGTGCTTCTCACCGACAGCAAGCGCACCTTCTTACACACGTCACATACTGTCACGTCATACGTCACATACGTATACGTCCTCTCCCAGCAGAGAGCGAGGTAGCGGCATGGCTAACGTTAGCTGTGATGCTAGCGCAGCCGCTAAGGTGCGCGCCTGCTCAAGCGTCCTCTGCGCACGGCAAATCTATGCCACGCACAAAATCAAATAAAAAAATAAGCGCATAACAATTTTCGACTCACGGACACGACAGAGACAACAGTTTTCGTCATCATTGTTCAAATATTGTGACGTCTGTCGAGGCGCTTATCTCCATTCGGTGCCACACGTCCACACCATCAAAATGCAAGGCAAAAATTTCAACACCGTATGAAAAAATTAGTGATTTTTTTAGTTGTGATTTCCTTCTCTGCATGAACGTTTAAAAGTAGCATATATTAATGCAGTACGAAGAAGAATGTTTTAATGTAGACATGCAAGCCTTGAAAGAACATTTTGAAAATCAAGACTACATTTCCTGCAAATGGATGCATTTCTACCCTATATTTTAACTTTAGATTTATTCTCATATCAAACTCTTTTGGCTGTCTTTTTGACACTTACATCCGGCGCCCCCCTCCACACCCTGGATTATAAATAATGTAAATAATTCAATGTGATTATCTTGTGTGATGACTGTATTATGATGATAGTATATATCTGATAGTATATATCTGTATCATGAATCAATTTAAGTGGACCTCGACTTAAACAAGTTGAAAAACTTATTGGGGTGTTACCATTTAGTGGTCAATTGTACGGAATTATGTACTTCACTGTGCAACCTACTAATAAAAGTCTCAATCAATCAATCAAAACACATAGAATCATCATACTGCTGTGATTATATGCATCAAGTGTTCATTCAAAGCTAAGGCAAAATATCGAAATATATATTGTGTATCGCAATATGGCCTTAAAATATCGCAATATTAAAAAAAGGCCATATCGCCCAGCCCTAGTTCAATGATGCCATTTCTGTTTGTCATGTATAATTTTGTCTATTTTGTGTTTATCCTTGAATAAACAGGTCAGTTTCTTGTTACCAACCATTGTGTATTATTCAAACTCCCCTAATTCAGCTGGCTAGTTGTTATCAAGAGTACTAAAACCCTTTTCAACATGATTCTGACAACTAAGTAGGCTAAATAACTTTAAACTTTAATACATGCTCGGATAGGCCAGTATCGGTATCGGTCAGTATCGGTATCGGATCGGAAATGCAAAAACAATATCGGTATCGGATCGGAAGTGCAAAAACCTGGATCGGGACATCCCTAGCAGAGATATTTATACAACAATCTTGCCTTCTTTCATACTTTCTCCAAACTAGCCGATTGGAATTTGTTGCGTGTTTCCCATTGGTGACGTCAGCGGATGTGTCAATACATGGTAAAGTTTAACCCAAAGAGCTTTGCGCGAGTCCGCCATTGCCGTCCGATGTTGTAGTCAATAAGTTCCTTCTTTTTATCTCTCCTCTTGTTGTGAGGCAGACTGGCTCCTACATGCACATGCATCCTCCACTGTTGCCATTTCTAATACAACGATGTGTATAAGTCTAACACATTTGTCAGTAGATGCAATATTGAAGCGCTAAAAACTTCAACATGGCTGACGGGGAGAAGACAAAGTTGAAGTGGGGGCATGTAAATAAGACCGCCCACATAATGGCGCATCCTGAAGAGAGGGTCAAAAAGCAGGTAGAAGATGGTCTATAAATAATAATAAATCTAACATTTTGACCAAAGAACCATCATTATGTTATCGTAGACCACAGGGAAGTGTTTAAAATATAGGAAAAAAAATCATATGACCCCTTTAAATATTTGTTTACTTGAAATTGTTTTTAAACAATTACAATATATAAAAATAATCATATCAACAATGTAACATTATGAACAACTAGGGGTGTAAAACTTCGACTACATTGAACTATCGATGTATATTACTTTGATTCAACTGCATCGATATGTGCTTGGCAAGTTCGCCTTCAGGAAGATATATGTCTCGTTTTAAAAGGCAGTCAATCGAATTTATCGATACTAGAAAAAAGAAAACATTGGATTTAAAAAATGACAGACTTCATATGAAGTTCAGCATTTTTAATGATAAGGCCGTTAAATGTTACGTCTATCTGTGGCGTTATCATCACACCTCATCAGGCAGCGACGTACTCAATGGAAGTATCAGCTGACCTAATTTCGCAGACGTACCAAGTGGCTGAGCTGGATGGTTAAAAACAGTGTAATGGACATAGTATATTAGCATTAGGGAAAAGTAAAACAAGTTATTTATGACTGAAAAAGTGGTCACACTTGACTTAATTTTCACCGTTTTCAACTTTTCGCCTCAGCCACCTGGTCCGTCGGCAAAAGTGGTCCACTGTCACTTCCTTTGTGTCTTTATGTTGTTGGGTTTTGGCTTGAAGTTGTTGTTGTGGATATATAATTCTGTTTTCTGGCATTTGCATTTGTTGTGACCTTTCCCTTCCACCATTTGTTAAAATAAGAGTAGTAGCAGGTCAAACCAGTGCTCATTTGACCGAATTTCTCAAGCAAACCTATTGTTAATTCAACATGAAGAGATGTTGGTTGCACTTTATTTTTGATATTATTATGCTATTTATATGTTGGAAAAAAAACATCAAACATAGCAGGTAAATCTACTGTTAAAATGTTGATTACTCTACTGCAGTGGTTCTTAACCTTGTTGGAGGTACCGAACCCCACCAGTTTCATATGCGCATTCACCGAACCCTTCTTTTGTGAAAAATAAAATGTAGTTTTTTTTTCAAATTCAAGACAAAGTTATATGTTTTTGGTAACACTTTAGTATGGGGAACATATTCTAAGTAACAAAGACTTAATTTAGAGTTTTTTGGACACTAGGGGAACATATTCTAAGTAACAAAGACTTAATTTAGAGTTATTTGGTTAGGGTTAGGGTTAGGGTTAGGGTTAGGGTTAGAGGGTTAGGGCCAGGGTTAGAGGGTTAGGGCCAGAGTGAGAGGGTTAGGGTTATAATAAGGCCATGCCGAATAAGGCATTAATAAGTACTTAATAATGACTAGTTAAGAGCCAATATGTTACTAATTTGCATGTTAATAAGCAACTAATTAATGGTGAATATGTTCCCCATACTAAAGTGTTACTGGTGCACAAAATGAACCATGCATGAACATCACCTTGTTCAAACAACAAAACCAACACAATGCATAAACTCACAAAAAATTACACACCTGCAAATCAGTCTGACTTCTGCTGTTGCCATACCCATAATACGCCGATAGAGAGAAGTTTTTATTTACACGATGAGTCGGGTGTGTCTTGACCTCTGCCGAACCCCTGAGCCCGACTCACCGAACTCGTAGGGTTCGATCGAACCCAGGTTAAGAACCACTGATCTACTGTTTATGGAAAAGTTCCTTAATGTTCAAAATGAAGGCAGGAACAGTTTCCGCTTGTTAATTCAACTTAACGTGTTGGTTGTACTTTATTCAATGAATATGTGAATGCATTGGCCATTAATTGTTGTTTACTTGCTTGTTTGTATCCTTAATTCATTTATACTTAATTCCCTTACAAGAAATAACAGGAATATAGGAAACTTCACCTGCATTGTTCAGTATTCACGATTCATTTCAGTCACACTGGGTGATTATTTTTGCTAAAAAGTGACTGAATCACTTTTAACTCACTGAAGCTTTTCAAATCGTATTGTTCTAAATCAACTAATATTGTCCTTAAATCCTATCTGTAAACTCAAATTATGATTCGAGTCAAAATCATTGTTAAAACAAATCATTACACCCCTATGAACAACACAATAAAAAACACTGATATTTGTGGGGGGAAACATGGAAGAGAGTTGAAAAATATCGACTCATATTGATCCAACGCTGATTCCACCTTTGGTATCTCTAATATCAATATTTGGATCGATCCACCCACTTCCTACTATTTATCCGAAATTCCGCATATGACAAAAAAAATCACTTTCCATTATTTATAATCAAAGACTAATATGGTTGCATGTTATCATTGTCACCATGGCAACAGTACCTTTCCCTGCATGTAAATGTTGCACATAGTAAGTCATCCAAGGGAATGGAACACCTTATTAATGCGGACTTATCTGCTCATTGAAAAAGGGCTCGCAGGTCATTCATGTGTCGCTTCTAACAAGGACTTGGTCGTCATTGCATTGCAGATTGGAGCATATAAGCGATTTAGTGGGCGCCTTTCTGCAAGCAGCTGTCATTGATGGTAATTAGAAATGGCAAGCGAAGTTAAAAGCAAATGTTGACGCAAAGCATCTGGGGAAATCATGTCCTTGATCAAACTCTTTTTGTGTTTTTTTTTTTGGTTTGAAATATTTTGTGCCGGCATAGCCTCCTGTCTGTTTTTACCAAAATGTTCTTGTGTATTCCTTCCTGTATTCCGGTTTCTTCTCACAGACCAAAAACATGTACAGCATGAGTATTAGATAGTATAAAAAACACATAATTGGATGGCTAGTCTTAGTTGAAGTAAAACCAGTTTTCCCTAACTGTCAATCTTGTTGTGCCATTTCAAACTTTTCGTCTTATATTCCTCGTCTTTTGTTGTCTTCTTCAAGAAATTACAACTATTGTTCTAGTTCATGCCCACCTTGAGTCCACCTGCCTCCACAACATGACTGTTATGGACATGTTTGTATTCTACAGATGGGCCAAGCTCAACTTCCCACACTTAATGAAGTGAGTGTAAAAAAGAAGAAAAAAGATTAGAGTTAGACCGTTGCAAAATGGTTTCTTTTCCACCTAATGACATAAAATGATGCGTTCACACAAAAATCCTTCACCATCCAACCCACGTTCCCTGCTCCACTGTGATTACATGTACTAATACAGTAGTACCTTAACGCAGTGTTTTTCAACCTTTTTTGAGGCAAGGCACATTTTTTTCATAAAAAAATCCGGAGGCCCACCACCAGCAGAAAACGTTAAAGAATTAAACTCCACCAGGTCGTCGTGCCTTATTTTGAGTATTTCATATATATATATATATATATATATATATATATATATATATATATATATATATAAGAAATACTTGACTTTCAGTTAATTCTAGCTATATATATATATATATATATATATATATTTATTTTATTATATATATATATATATATATATATATATATATATATATATATATATATATATATAAGAAATACTTGACTTTCAGTGAATTCTAGCTATATATATATATATATATATATATATTTATTTTATTATATATATATATATATATATATATATATATATATATATATATATATATATATATATATATATATATATGTCTTAATAAGGTTATCCAAAAAATAGTGCTCGATACCGTAGTAGAGCGCAATATATGTATGTGTGGGAAAAAAAATCACAAGACTATTTCATCTCTACAGGCCTGTTTCATGAGGGGGGGTACCCTCAATCATCAGGAGATTTTAATGGGAGCATTCGCATACCATGGTTTATATAGGGCACAGAGTGGGTGGGTACAGGCTGGCCTAGGGGCGTGGTGATTGGCTCATGTGTTACCTAGGAGGTGTTTCCGTCTATGGCGGCATGTTGTTACAATTTCGCTGCGCTTGTTGAGGGATGACAGGTCTGGACGGTAAATAATAAACAGTTTCTCTTTCAAGCATAGGTTGCATCTTTTATTACCACTATTGTAAGGTGTGCTGGATGCAAGAATTTGCCATGTTATTGAATATTCAACATTATTGTCTTTGAGGTCCCAAATGTGTTTGCTGAGTTCTGTGGTATTTCGCAGGTTTTTGTTCCTGAAAGAAGCCTTGTGATTGTTCCATCTGGTTTTGAAATCACCTTCCGTTAATCCTACATATGTGTCGGATGTGTTAATGTCCTTGCGTATTACCTTAGATTGGTAGACAACTGATGTTTGTAAGCACCCCCCGTTGAGGGGGCAATCAGGTTTCTTTCGACAGTTACATGCTTTGTTGGTTTTGGAGTCGCTCTGACTGGGGGTCGACGGCTCATTTGCAATTGTTTTGTTGTGGTTTGAGATGATTTGTCGTATATTGTTCATGCAGCTGTAGCTCAATTTAATGTTGTTCTTGTTGAATACTTTTCTTAGGTTGTTGTCTTTGGGAAAGTGTTTGTCAATCAGATTGAGGAATTTGTGTCCAATGTTCGTTGAGACGTTTTTGCTGTATGGGGGGTTGTACCAGATGATGTCGTTTCGTTTTCTGTTCTTTTTTGGCTGGTTTCCTGGCGTGGGTTCATAGGTGAGGGTGAAATTGTATCCGCTTTCATCAAGGGCTTTTTGGTACGGGGGGGTTGCTTGGTCAAATTCAGCTTTGCTAGATGACAGCATCGATAGCCTTTTATTGATTCCGGTAGGTATTCTTTTCGTGGTGGTGGGTGGGTGGTTGCTGTCATGGTGCACGTATTGGAGTGTTGTGTTGGGTTTCGTGAATGGTTGGTAGCTGTTATTTCTCAGGTTGAAAGTGACGTCAAGGAAGTTGACGGTTTGCTTGTTGGCTTCAATCGTGATCCGTAGGCCGTTCTCTTTGAAAATTTGGCATATGCGCTTCTTGGTATTCTCGCTGCTCCTTGGCGAGGCGCGACACACTGCCAGTCCGTCATCACGGTAAATACCAAGGTTCAGATTGAGGTTAGCGAGCTGGGAGAGGAGGAAACTCCCAACGAGTTCACACGTTTCTGCTCCGTCAAAACTTCCCATAGTGACGTCAAATGTTGCATTGTTCTTTTTTTGCCATGGTGTACTGTTGTGGATGAGAATGGAGTTTTTTGCGTGGATGATGATGTTTCTTTCGTTGCCTGTGATTGAGTCGTAGTCTGAGGCGAAGTCTAGTGCTTGAGTCAGTAGGTCTTGCGTGATGGAAGGGTAAAATTCCTCGATATCAAAGGAGATAAAGTTGTACTGTTGTTTGTCTTGGATGTTGTTGAACCATTTGATTACTGCTGCTGTATTTCTCCATTGGTTGAGTGGTGTTTTGTCCTTGATTTTTGTGTTGACTCTGTCCAGGATTATTTTGCTGATTTTTCCTATTTCAGATTTAGTTGGGTTTATTAGTCGGCATGTTGGGTTATTTGCGAAGTTGGGTTTGTGGTCCTTCAATGTGATGAAGGCTTCCTTGTTGGCTGTGGCGTCCACCCTGTCCTCAATGTCCAGTTCATCATAGCTGCCGATAAAACCACAAACTTCTACAGAATGGACATACCAGAACACCACACCTTACTGGACAGAAGCATCACCAAATCATACAAAAAAGCACAACCCAACACCTTACAGAACATCCACCTGGAAAATAAAAGGATCGCGGCTGAACTGGACATTGAGGACAGGGTGGACGCCACAGCCAACAAGGAAGCCTTCATCACATTGAAGGACCACAAACCCAACTTCGCAAATAACCCAACATGCCGACTAATAAACCCAACTAAATCTGAAATAGGAAAAATCAGCAAAATAATCCTGGACAGAGTCAACACAAAAATCAAGGACAAAACACCACTCAACCAATGGAGAAATACAGCAGCAGTAATCAAATGGTTCAACAACATCCAAGACAAACAACAGCACAACTTTATCTCCTTTGATATCGAGGAATTTTACCCTTCCATCACGCAAGACCTACTGACTCAAGCACTAGACTTCGCCTCAGACTACGACTCAATCACAGGCAACGAAAGAAACATCATCATCCACGCAAAAAACTCCATTCTCATCCACAACAGTACACCATGGCAAAAAAAGAACAATGCAACATTTGACGTCACTATGGGAAGTTTTGACGGAGCAGAAACGTGTGAACTCGTTGGGAGTTTCCTCCTCTCCCAGCTCGCTAGCCTCAATCTGAACCTTGGTATTTACCGTGATGACGGACTGGCAGTGTGTCGCACCTCGCCAAGGAGCAGCGAGAATACCAAGAAGCGCATATGCCAAATTTTCAAAGAGAACGGCCTACGGATCACGATTGAAGCCAACAAGCAAACCGTCAACTTTCTTGACGTCACTTTCAACCTGAGAAATAACAGCTACCAACCATTCACGAAACCCAACACAACACTCCAATACGTGCACCATGACAGCAACCACCCACCCACCACCACGAAAAGAATACCTACCGGAATCAATAAAAGGCTATCGATGCTGTCATCCAGCAAAGCTGAATTTGACCAAGCAACCCCCCTGTACCAAAAAGCCCTTGATGAAAGCGGATACAATTTCACCCTCACCTATGAACCCACGCCAGGAAACCAGCCAAAAAAGAACAGAAAACGAAACGACATCATCTGGTACAACCCCCCATACAGCAAAAACGTCTCAACGAACATTGGACACAAATTCCTCAATCTGATTGACAAACACTTTCCCAAAGACAACAACCTAAGACAAGTATTCAACAAGAACAACATTAAATTGAGCTACAGCTGCATGAACAATATACGACAAATCATCTCAAACCACAACAAAACAATTGCAAATGAGCCGTCGACCCCCAGTCAGAGCGACTCCAAAACCAACAAAGCATGTAACTGTCGAAAGAAACCTGATTGCCCCCTCAACGGGGGGTGCTTACAAACATCAGTTGTCTACCAATCTAAGGTAATACGCAAGGACATTAACACATCCGACACATATGTAGGATTAACCGAGGGTGAATTCAAAACCATATGGAACAATCACAAGGCTTCTTTCAGGAACAAAAACCTGCGAAATACCACAGAACTCAGCAAACACATTTGGGACCTCAAAGACAATAATGTTGAATATTCAATAACATGGCAAATTCTTGCATCCAGCACACCTTACAATAGTGGTAATAAAAGATGCAACCTATGCTTGAAAGAGAAACTGTTTATTATTTACCGTCCAGACCTGTCATCCCTCAACAAGCGCAGCGAAATTGTAACAACATGCCGCCATAGACGGAAACACCTCCTAGGTAACACATGAGCCAATCACCACGCCCCTAGGCCAGCCTGTACCCACCCACTCTGTGCCCTATATAAACCATGGTATGCGAATGCTCCCATTAAAATCTCCTGATGATTGAGGGTACCCCCCCTCATGAAACAGGCCTGTAGAGATGAAATAGTCTTGTGATTTTTTCCCACACATACATATATATATATATATATATATATATATATATATATATATATATATATATATATATATATGTATATATATATATATATATATATATATATATATATATATATAAATAAAATAAATACTTGAATTTCAGTGTTCTTTTATTTACACATATACACACACATAACACTCATCTACTCATTGTTGAGTTAAGGGTTGAATTGTCCATCCTTGTTCTATTCTCTGTCACTATTTTTCTAACCATGCTGAACACCCTCTCTGATGATGCATTGCTGTGTGGCACACACAAAAGTGCTTTCATCAAATGCACTAGAGTCTGGAATCTTCCATCTCTCCCGAGCATGGCCCAAAACCGGTCAATCTTTGCTTCCTGAGGAAGATCTTCACTGCCAAGCACTTGGTAGTCCACTACTTCTTCCCGGAGGCTATCCAGGTCCAATCGCAGCTGCGGCTTGGAACTTACAAGCATATTTCTTCATCTTACTCATCATTTGCGTCGCCATGGCTGTATCTTCCTCGTTCTTCTGCTTCGTCTCCTTGTTGTGTGCGCAGTTGTGCATAATAATAATTTGCACAACTGTGGGTTTAATAATAAACCCACATAAGAAACCAAGAACTCGCCCTCGATCATTCTACAGTTATAACGTGATTGGGCAGGCACGGTGTTTATATTGTGGGAAAGCGGACGTGAAAACAGGCTGTCGACACGTCACTCAGGTCCGCATGGAGCTGGAGGTGGTGTGGCCTCCAGCTCCGCTTGAATTTTGGGAGATTTTCGGGACAAAATTTGTCCCGGGAGGTTTTCGGGAGAGGCGCTGAATTTCAGGAGTCTCCCGGAAAATCCGTGAGGGTTGGCAAGTATGCTCAAAACACTCTTAAGTTGAGGTACGGCTGTACTGAGTTACTTGTTTCAAGCAGCCATGGCAGAGATACTGAGGCACCGCCATACAAGGCAGTGGAATCCATTGTTTTCCAATCTGGTGTTGTGCTTCACACTTCTGCACAGTATTCGAGGAGGGTTTGAGGAATGACAAAAATGAATGAAAGGCAAGGATATTAAAAGAAAGCAAAGGTCAGAGTCAGACAAGGCGAGTGTCCACCTTGTTCTTTGCTATAATTAAACCTGTGCAGATCCAAGTGACCTAGCCACTGAATTCCTTTGCCAAACAAAGAGGGCATTCAGTTCAACCCACACAGGGCAGATTTCTTAATTACTCTCATTTTAACGCATCTTCCAAGCAGGGAAAATGATTGACAGATTGTGTCCATGGTGTCAAGGGGACAGCCCCCCTACTGACTAAGGGAAAAATTAGAGAACAGCAGGAACTAAATTAGGTGTTTTCAAAGACCTCCAGCAAGAGCATGGGAAGGGAGGCATGATGAATGAGAAAATGATGAGAACAGAGAGGCAGAGGGTGAGTCACAGCGGAGCATGGAGACGATTAGAGGACACACACACACACACACACTGGCTGCGGACCACGCAAACATACATATTGACACACGCCTAGAAAATAGGTCTGGAGTACAATTAGAGTGCAAAGGGAGAGTGTCTTAAATGCCATCCCAACAGTTAGGGTGCTATCTAGTCCACCATTGTCTCACAAACACCCCCTCCACACACAGACACACACACTCACACAATCATCTCAACTCACTCATGCTCTCAAAGCACTCAGACTGATACGAGAGCAACACGCGACCGGCAGAGTGGCACAGGTTTCCTGAACTCAGGGTATGTGCAGCATGAGAGCTCGGCAGCAGGAAGTGGGCAGGGTGAATGACAGCCGGTTGCTGTGTACACTACATATTGTGAGGCATAAAGCCATAATAGCTGAAGTGCATCATCTTCTGTGGTTGGCAACTGCAAAATGAAATCCTCTTATGGCCCCGTATTTGGTCCAGAAGGAACGTCATGATGAAAACATTAAATGTGAATGTTCCAATACAGTAGAACCTCAATTAACGGACTTAATTGGTTCTTAAAAAGGGTTCGTAACTCTAAAAGTTTGTACATTGAATCAAATTTCTCCATAAAGAACAATGTAAACATAAATGATTGGTTTTCGCGTCGACAAAAGTCCATATTTCAGTAAAGGTTTAAACACTTTGAATACAATATAAAGTGCTGTACAGTACTGTATATCAAACAAACATAACAAGGCGGTGATGGATCAACTTTCTATTTAAGCTCTAACCACAAAGCCACCTACTCAGTGGCCTTGTGGTTAGAGTGTCCGCCCTGAGATCGGTAGGTTGTGAGTTCAAACCCCGGCCGAGTCATACCAAAGACTATAAAAATGGGACCCATTGCCTCCCTGCTTGGCACTCAGCATCAAGGGTTGGAATTGGGGGTTAAATCACCAAAAATGATTCCTGGGCGTGGCCATCGCTGCTGCTCACTGCTCCCCTCACCTCCCAGAGGGTGAACAAGGGGATGGGTCAAATGCAGAGGACACATTTCACCACACCTAGTGTGTGTGTGACAATCATTGGCACTTTAACTTTAACTTAACTTAAGTGTGAATAACAAAAACAAACTGAACTGTCCTCGTGCACTTTGATTAGGAATACAAATAAAATCCACTTCACCACTTGTTGGTTATTCTTCTTGACATGCAGCGGAAAGGAGGTGGCAGTGTCAACAACGCTGTGGATACTTCCTGAATGTTTTAAACCACACATCCCTTGTCCATTGCTTTTTTTGGACTCACATTGAACTAGCAAAACTAGATAAATGCTGTAAAAAGGCTAAAAAACAGTAACTAACGATAACACTGCTCTGCTGACTGAATGAGCAATGACTGTGCTGCCGGGCACAAAATGGCTGTGCTGCCAGGCGCACAATGGGCGGATGAAACAATTGTACACTAAGACAAGGTTTGTACAACAAAGCATATTTTTATTTGGCCCACTGTTCGTACAATGAAGTTCCACACACACTAAATCCTTTACATTCTGAAAGTACACTAACTACTAGTGATGTATTTCTTAAACAATTTTTTTTTGTAGTTGAACAGGTTCGTTAGATTTTGCCCATATTTGACGGTCTGTGCGCACTGTGCACAAATCTCTGACCTCGTTTTTTTTAGTTTGTTTGTTTTGTAAGAGCACAACTAATGGAGATCAAATAAACAAACATATCTCTTTTTATCCTTAAGAAAATAGCTAAAACACTCAGATAAACAAATATATAGTAGAGATTGGATGGTTTAGGGAGGTCCTACTATTCGAATGATCAAATAGTTGACTATTCTAAGAGACCGAACTACACACAAGCAAGAATTTAGACTTTCATAGTGGCTACACAGATGCGGGTTGCCAACTTCTGTTCCATAACGTTGAGTGTTATGGTCTGTTTTGGGCTCAAACCCCAAGATGCAGAGACTGCAGATATAGTGCAGGCAACAATATATTTAATGTTGAAGTACAAAGGAATGGTGCAGCATGGAAGTGCACAGGAAATAAACCCAAGCAACGACCGAGAGGACACAGCTGGCATATATAGCATCCTGATTGGCAACCAGGAACACGTGTGTCCTCATTGCCAATTAGCGACAGGTGAGGAAGCCAGCCCCAAGACAGGAGAAATTGTGGCAAAAGGAGGCAAACAGGAAATGGAAACCAAACTAACAGCGCTGAGCAGGAAATAAAACAAAATGCAAGAACATAAGAAAACAAAGTCCAATATGTTGAGTTCGTTTTATTTACCGTGTCTCCAGGGCTATAGAGCGCAACAGTATTCAAGCCCACCACCAAATTTTAAAAGAAAAAAATATTTTTGCATTTATTAGCCGCACCGGCTAATAAATGCAATAATAATAGTAATGAGTAATGTGTAATATAAGCCGCATATATATACCAGTACAAAATATTTTTGTAAATGTTTATTTACATATCTTGATTGTTTCCAAACAATCCCTCTAACACAGCAGTAAAACGGCTAACGTAACAAAACAGAAGTCATCATCATGGTCCCACTAGCTGCGGAAGCTAACTCTCCAATCAGCTAAACAGGCTCAAAACCTCCGCGGTGACATTTTGGTGAATTTACAAAACTCAAACAATATAAAAAGAAAACCAGTGAAAGTTTAGAATACCAACACAGACACTTGTAAATGTGTTAGCGTATTTGCTAATGCTAATGACCCTAGCTTGATTACATTATAATAGCACATACTGATGTACATGAAAACACTTATACAGACATCACACATTGGACAGTTTAGCAAGTATTAACTGTTTTAGTTAAATTGTAAAACTTAACGTTGCTTGGAGTGATGAATGAAAAATTATTTCCAGCAAACACACTATGGATGGTTATTTTTCCGGTTCAAGGCACAAAACAAGAAATACATTTTAAACCCGCAGCACCTGCAGTGAACGAACTCGTCTAAAAGATGGCGCCATAGCACAATCAATAATACACATTTTCAGTGTCTTTGTCACAAAGCATTGTGGCCGTTAGTCAAGAAAAATCGATAAATTAACCGCACCATTTTATAAGCCGCAGGGTACACAGTGTTGGAAAAAAAGTAGCAGCTTATAGTCTGGAAATTATGGTTTATACTTTATAAATATGGACATTTGTCAACGTCTGTATAATGAATTTGTCTCCTTGTTCTTTGTAAGCATGCGCCCCCAATCCCCCCTCCCTTTGCTTTCTTCTCCTGCGAGTTTAACATCGTCAAAGGCTGCGCCATTAGTGGCGGCCACTGAATATGGATGTGAATGCTCCAACAGTGCGAGGCTGCCTGCTGCACCGCATGACTTATGGCTGTCTATAATGGTCAACGGAGTGTTTGCTGCACTGTAGGTTTACTTCTGTCAGGCAAAAGCGTTGCCAGCCTGGCTTTAAGAGCCCTCCACTGGAGCAGAGTCGTCAGAACAGGCTCTCCACCTGGAGGCAGGGAGGGTGGAGAGGAAAGCGGACAGCGCACAACACACCTTCACACATACTGGGACGTGTGCAGACACCAATGTAGACATGCGAGCCACACACACACACACACACACACACATACAGTATTTCCCTACTAAGCCCTCACATGCACGCAGCCTACTTGACATGTAGAACAGCATTCACAACAAAGTGGTTTTCTCTCCAAGGTGGAAATTTCAGCAGAGAGAGAATCAAGCTGAAGTACACAGGACACCATGCTGGTTCACCACAGGTGTGAGGGTCGAATAGCAAAATTGATCCAAAGCTCCAACTCATCAAGTTCAGCTTCTGTGTGCACATCCAGATGAAATTGCCCTACGTTGAAATATTGTTGCAGCAGGTCGGAATATCGCTGTAGGGCTGGGCGATATGGCCTTTTTTTAATATCTCGATATTTTTAGGCCATGTCAAGATACGCGATATATACCTCGATATTTTGCCTTAGCCTTGAATGAACACTTGATGCATATAATCACAGCAGTATGATGATTCTATGTGTCTACATCATTGGCGTTGTTAGGCATATTTTAGGGGGGCTCAAGCGCCCCTAAAATATTCTTAAGCCCCCCTAAATAATTTGGTGTTTTTTTGTTATTTTTACAAATACATGCCGACACATTCATTATAAAGTGGCCCGAATATGAGTTTAAATAAATAATTATATAACCTGTCAGGGGCGTCACTAGCTTTTAAGGACAGGGGGGGGCTTAGCCCCCAAGAGATGCACAGGATGCGAGCGAACGTTACGCACAAGCACAAAACTTCACAAACAGCTAACAAAGACTTAGAAATTATTCATTGTTATTATTATTATTTAAAAAAAATGCACGGGACGAAATGAAATGCTCCCCGGGACAATGGCTTTTAACCATTTTTTTTCTTTTTCTTTTTATGTATTTATTCATTTTACATTTTATATTAAATGTCTTGGTTTTTCCTCCCTCTGAAAATCCTATGAAATGTTTAACAAGCCATCCTATAATAATACAACAGCTATTAATGTAACAATACAAGAAAACAAATATATTTAATGATGTTTTTTTCATTATTTTAACAATAGGCTAATGTATATTACTTTATATAGATTCTACAAGAAACACAAAACTTAAAAACTAAATTATTTACAATTGCACACACAAGGTTTCGTGCAGCTTCACTCATTGTAAAGGAAGATAATGTGCTTCGTACACTTGCAGGACCGCAAGCAAGGTCGCAGAGAAAATGCGGACTGGAATTTGAGTGATGTGGGCATTTTCTATATGAACAAGTGGAATGGATTGGATACCGACGCACTAAAGGGGCTCTCTACCTTATGCTACGAAGTGAGGGGAAACTGAGTGAATAATAACAGGTTATATGATTATTTATTTAAACTCATATTCGGGCCACCTATAATGAATATGTCGGCATGTATTTGTAAAAAAAACACCAAATTATTTAGGGGGGCTTAAGAATATTTTAGGGGGGGCTTGAGCCCCCCTAAAATATGCCTAACAACGCCAATGTAACCTGTTATTATTCACTCAGTTTCCCCTCACTTCGTAGCGTAAGATAGAGAGCCCCTTTAGTGCGTCGGTATCCAATCCATTCCACTTGTTCATATAGAAAATGCCCACATCACTCAAATTCCTGTCCGCATTTTCTCTGCGACCTTGCTTGCGGTCCTGCAAGTGTACGAAGCACATTATCTTCCTTTACAAGGAGTGAAGCTGCACAAAACCTTGTGTGTGCAATTGTAAATAATTTAGTGTTTAAGTTTTGTGTTTCTTGTAGAATCTGTATAAAATAATATACATTATCCTATTGTTAAAATAATGAAAAAACATCATTAAATATATTTGTTTTATTGTATTGTTACATTAAAAGCTGTTGTATTATTATAGGATGGCTTAGTAAACATTTCATAGGATTTTCAGAGGGAGGAAAAACCAAGACATTTAATATAAAATGTAAAATGAATAAATACATAAAAAGAAAAATAAAAAAAATGGTTAAAAGCCATCGTCCCGGGGAGCATTTCATTTTGTCCCGTGCATTTTTTTTAAATAATAATAATAACAATGAATAATTTCTAAGTCTTTCTTTGCCGTTTGTGAAGTTTTGTGCTTGTGCGTAACGTTCGCTCGCATCCTGTGCATCTCCTGGGGGCTACGCCCCCCCTGTCCTTAAAAGCGAGTGACGCCCCTGGTCTACATTAAAACATTCTTGTTCATACTGCATTAATATATGCTCATTTTAAACTTTCATGCAGAGAGGGAAAGCACAACTAAGTCAATTGACCAAAACTGTATTTATTAAACAGTTATTAATCAGTGGCACAAACATTCATGACATTTCAAAACAGAAAGTGCAAGATTGTCAGAGACATTTTAAAACAAGCTATGAGTGCACTTTTGTGCATGATGTCACTAAGATGCATACTTGCCAACCCTCCCGGATTTTCCAGGAGACTCCCGAAATTCAGCGCCTCTCCCGAAAACCTCCCGGGACAAATTTTCTCCCAAAAATCTCCCGGAATTCAGGCGGACCTGAGTGACGTGTCGACAGCCTGTTTTCACGTCCGCTTTCCCACAATATAAACAGCGTGCCTGCCCAATCACGTTATAACTGTAGAATGATCGAGGGCGAGTTCTTGGTTTCTTATGTGGGTTTATTGTTAGGCAGTTTCATTAACGTCCTCCTAGCGCGGTAACAACACACAACAACAGCAGTCACGTTTTCGTCTACCGTAAAGCAGTTTGTCTGCCGTAAAGAGCAATGTTGTGACACTCTTAAACAGGACAATACTGCCATCTACTGTGCATGCATGTATGACAATAACATCTACAGCTTTTAGAGAGTGCAGTGCACAACTGCGCACACAACAAGGAGACGAAGCAGAATGCATCATCAGAGAGGGTGTTCAGCATGGTTAGAAAAATAGTGACAGAGAATAGAACAAGGATGGACAATTCAACCCTTAACTTAACAATGAGTAGTTGAGTGTTATGTGTGTGTATATGTGTAAGTAAATGAACACTGAAATTCAAGTATTTCTCTTATATATATATATATATCCCGGAATCGGAGGTCTCAAGGTTGGCAAGTATGCTAAGATGACATATCAAAACAACACTAAATTAAAGTGCACTTTTTGTACAGAACGCCACTACAATAGTTAAAAACAAATAAAGTGCACTTCTGTGCATGATGTCACACAAGATATTTCAATAACTGTCAAATAAAAATTAGCTGCATAATAGGAAATCAAATAGTGTATGTCCTTTGCTATGTGGTAGATTACTGCGGACGTTATCTCCTTGTGTTGTTGACTATTTTTTCATACGCTGTTGATCTGGAAATGGTTGCTTGGGCATTTTGTTGGTGTGGCACCGAACGGAGATGTTGACATGCAGAGTTTCAAGCACTCTTCATTCTCTAGCGGGTGACTTTTCAAATTATGCTACATAATAGCAGTAATGCTACTTTTTGTAGCAACGCTTTTGCCCCACACTTGACAAATAACGGTTGTCTGTTCGACATATTCCCGCTTGAAGCCAAACCACCGCCAGACGATGGACCCCGTGCTGCTTTTCTTGGGAATTAATTCTTCCTTCATTTGTTACCAGATTTGCACCTTCTTTCTCTTGTATTACCACTCGCAGCACAGCTAACGTTACCCATGCCGCTACCTCTCTGCTCCGCGAGGGCGTATACGGATGTGACGTATGTAAGAAGGTGCGCTTGTTTTACGTCTCTGGGAGAAGCAGAGGCAACAAAGAGTGAGAAACGCCTGTAGTGTAATGCCCGCAGCTAAAAGCAACTGCGTGAGAACGTATACTCGAATATCACGATATAGTCATTTTCTATATCACACAGGGACAAACCCGCGATATATCGAGTATATCGATATATATCGCCCAGCCCTATATCGCTGTTAACTTTCTTTCTCCTCTGCAGTGTTTGGGGTGACACAAGTTGTACTGTAGTTTGCATGAGACGCTGCCTAAATGAATCATCGGTAAATCTGTGAGGTGTGAATAATAGATTGGTGAAGGGGTAACAAAAAACAAAAGAGTGCTGGTATTATTTGTTAATAAGACACTCTGGAGCCTGGCTAACTAGATCTCATTACCGCAATACGCTCGGTACACGCATGCACACTCGCCACGTGTCAAACACATGCAGGTGTTGCTTCATCCGACATGACTATTTTTACCTGTGAAGTCTGCTGTTGCTTAGCAATGTGCAATTACGTCCCACAGTCGACGGGTGAATGATTAGACGCGATGATGGATGGGTTAACGCTGTCACCCAAGGACGCCTCAGTGTAAAGCTAATTACAGCAGCATGCATGTGTCGTATGTCTGATACGTGTGATGGCCCTCTCAGTGTTATGGAACGCGTGTGAAAAAAGGCGTCTGCTGTAAATCAATAGATAAGAAATGAGGCAGTAACACCACTCTTGATGAATACATCAACAATAAGGTGTTTTAACCCCAGACCTGTGAAGAAGCTGGCCCTCGTGCAAATATTAAAACACCACGGCGAACACTGTTTGTTTGTGCTACATTTGTGCCAAAAATATTTTTGTATTTGTGCTGTTACGGTTTTGAAGTAATTTTAAAATATGTCTATGAATGTTCTCATTCATCCAGGTCATGGTCATCTCAGGGCATTCAATCGATCGCGACTGGACTGGTGTGTCTTGTTTCGCCTCTCATCCAAGTAGGCTTCATCAGTTCATGCTCAAAGACTTAGATTGGTCAAATCTAGTCTAGCGGCTGGTGCCAAAACCCCAAACTGTCGTTGGCTTTGACATTTGGAATAGCGTGTTTGCGTCAAAACAGTGTTTTTTCTCACTACGATAGGGCGAAACCATCCTTGCCCAGGCACATCCTCCTGGTTTTGGAGTATAAATATTTGGGGTTTTGGAACCAGCCGATGGACTAGATTTGACCAATCTAAGTCTATGAACCCGATCTGATGAGGGCTAATCAAAGGAGAGGTGAAACGTCTTCTAAGACAAACCCAACAGTCCAGTTGCGATAGATTGAATGCCCTGAGATAATTCTAAAATACATTGTCATACCAGTGATGTCAGCCAGCCTCCCCACCTTATCCAAATCTCACCAAACTTGTCCCAAACGTTTGTGCTGGTTTATGCTGCCAAAAAACAAGTTGTGGATGGTACAGAATGATGTACTTTTATAGGTAACCGAACAAATTCCATTGGTACTACCTGTTATCAATTTCAAATCAAACGGTGCCGAATTTCAATACCTTTGTTGCATGTGGCGTCACGTCCAATTGCAGACTCGGCTGGCTCAAATGCTTGGCAGGAAAACAACCGCTCAAACAGGAGTCAGAGCGGAATCAGTCGGACTGCTTTTTGGTAATGTTGCAATTTTCCAAACCAACAAAACAAGTATGCCTCAGAGAAAACACTCATACTTGCAGTAAGGCTCCACTATTTAAAATGTGCTATTTCGATGTTAATTTACATTGGTGATGTCACATACATGCCACTGATTACCGTTAGCAATTTTAAATGGTGATTTTAACACCTCCAAATTTGGTGATGAAAACCATAACTAAGATGCAGATTACAATCAAACAGCTGTTGTGTAATAAGTTCAATACTTACAGTATTAACACTTTGTAAGGTGCAACATAAGACTAGATTCAGCTTGGTGGCAAAGACTACTCTCTGACTCGGCAACATACTGTAGTCTAAACACTACTGACATCGATTATTTTGGAATTGCAGCTGCAAGTAAAGTCTACTAAATAATACTTGTAAAATATAATTTAAAGTGTAAGAAAACAAATATAACAAATAAACAACACAGTTATATTAATAATCTCACTGTTAAATGTTAAATAAAACATGAAATTGTATTAATAAACAAATTGACATTTGTTAACATGTCATAACACACAAAAGTATGCAAATTGGTACTATTAAGTAGCGGTATTGATTCACTGGGATTTGGTACCATATTGATTAATATGTGTATATGGCGTGGCGCAGTGGAAGAATGGCCGTGCGCGACCCGAGGGTCCCTGGTTCAATCCCCACCTAGTACCAACCTCGTCATGTCCGTTGTGTCCTGAGCAAGACACTTCACCCTTGCTCCTGATGGGTGCTGGTTAGCTGCCTTGCATGGCAGCTCCCTCCATCAGTGTGTGAATGTGTGTGTGAATGGGTAAATGTGGAAGTAGTGTCAAAGCGCTTTGAGTACCTTGAAGGTAGAAAAGCGCTATACAAGTACAACCCATTTATCATTTATTTAATTTGTATATAGTCCTATCATGGTTTTAATGTTGTTTAAGTTGTATTATTCACACACAGACATCGTCCCCCACCCCACCCCCAACCATGTCCAAATCTCTCTAAATTTGTCCCCAACATCTCTGCTGGTTTGTGCTGTCAACAAACATTAAGGTTATCATGGTTTGAATGTTATTACCGCTATATCATTATTCACATGCATTCTGTGTTAGTCGAGACAATTCCCATTTCCACCAATAGAGTATATGTTGGTGGGATGCCGATCCAATCATACGATCCTAATTACCAGTGATTTTTTCCTAGATAAAAATAAGTTTTCCGTCTAAAAGTACAAATATGACAATAAAAGTCAGTTTTCAAAACATATCTGAGAGGCACAACGCCAAACACTGCCTTCGTTCAAAGAGCCATAAATCCCTCTCTACTGTACATGCATCATGAGTGTGTTTGGGGGCGTGCTGAGTCGACAAACTAGGCGGGCAGGATAAGCAGGAAATGCAAGTATAGAAAAAAGAAACTTCTTACTGCACGGACAGAAAAGCAAGCCCAAATAAGCAACTACTTGTTCAAAAGCAAGCCCATTCGATTTGCACTTAACTTTGAGGGGAAAAAAAACAAGCCCAAAGTTGCTTACTATAGGCGGATTTGGCAACACTGGGATAAAAAAAAAATAACAACCTGTGTGTTTCATAGTTTTAATGTTATTAAAGTTGTATTGATAATCACAGCCATAGTGATGTGTGGGTCAATCAGTATCATTTTTTAATGACAGTACAAATGTTTGCCTCACTAAAACTTGAACACCATTTACTGGTAAGGCTGGATGAAACAAGTATTAACTGAAGTAAAGCCACATTTTTGTACGTGTGCTTGTATGCCTGCTTGTACATGCAATATGTGTGTGTGTGCACGTGTGTGTCCAGGTGCTTTATGGTCGCCCCAACTGCAGCATGAGGCTGTGGGCTGAGTAATTGCCTGTCTTGATAGGGACAGCGCAGAAGCGAGCTAAAAGTCAAGTGTTCTCTTCCCGCTGTATACCTCATTTGGATTCCACATAGCGGGCTAGCCAGCCAGTGCCAGCCTTGGGCTTGTATTATTCATGGCTTGACAGATAGCTCTCACTAAAAGCATTGGAAGTGGGCCAGGTGGTGACGACACGAGGGGAGGGAGGGGAGTGAGACGCTGGTACGCCTCACTCTCTGGCTTGGATAAGGAAGACAGGATAGGAGACGTAAAAAGATTATTTGGGAATAAAGGACATTTGGGCAGAAACAAGTACAGTAGATCTCCTGTGAGAGAGGGAGAAGATGGAGAAGTGTTGCACTCCATTATTCTCTTGAAATTTGTTCCTACAGTACAGTGCAACATGCTTATGTCACCAATCTGTCTGCATCAAACAACCTATTATTATTATTAATAAAAAGTACCTGCTTAGCTTAACCTTGATATATAGTACATGGTTGACTTATTTTCTAAACATAGCATCTGAGAGCCCAAAGATTTATTCCTAAACAAATGCCACCCATTTTCTACCGTTTGTCACTTTCTGGGTCGCGGGGCGGCTGGAGCCTATCCCGGCACTCGAACAGAAGGCAGGGTGCACCCTGGAAAAGTCGCCACCTATTCGTAAGATTTTCCTCATGAACGTTATATGTGCACATAGTGACTTCCTGTTCAGTGCAAAATAAGTTTCAAAATAAAGGCACGTCAGTATTAATCTGGATTTTACACCCAATCATTTTACATTTTTCAATTGTTATCCACCAGGAGAAAGATTTGTACATTTATGAAAGTTTTAATGTCATTGTAGTCAAAAGATACAACAAAATTACTGCAGCAGCTGTGTTAGAAAAGAGGACAGAATATTGTACGACAGCAGAATCATAATGAGGCAGGTGTTATGTACAGGGAGGAGTAGACGGCACAGATACAAGGGGGCATAGTATTTACTCTATGACTTATTATATGTATATACACTATACATATAATAACAAGCAATAATCTAAATAAACAAGAGAATGGAGTGTGAGTAGATCCAAAGTGTGTATGGTGTGTGACTATGTGTGGAGATTAGCTGTTGAGGGTTACCGGTAGTGTTGAGCGAGAGGCGGATGATTAGGAGAGACAAGGCATAGCTCGGAGGTCCGTGAGCAGGCAGGAAGTCGGGGGGCTATAACGGGGCGAAGAAGGTCTGTGTCCAAGCGGGAGGTCGAGATCCAAGAGGCAGTCAGGGAAGCAGAGGAAACGCGGGGTGTGACGAGACGCACAGCTTGAATCTCGGGAACGAAGGGGTAGTGTACTCTAACAGAAGACTATGTTCTGGCCCGGAATAGCAGGTTGTGCAGGCTTTTGAAGGCAGGACCTCTGATCAACTTCAGGTGTGCTGATTTCTGGTGATTGACTGCAGCTGCCGGCTGCAGCAGGACTGACACACGCGGGTGCACTCTTGGAGGCGCAATCAGCAGAGCGCACAGATGAGGGCGCATTGGAATGTGCCCAAGCCGTGACAGCAGGATGACTGTAGGCAATTACTGTATTGGTGTCTATACAACAACATTGTGTACTTTAACGCAAGACGTAGTCCACACTTCAGTGATGGTTGCCAACCCTTCTTCTCTCTTCTTCTCTTCTTCTCTCTCAAACGGCACTGCCCCCTTTAGCCTTAACACCTGAATCACAGCCATACACAATACCCTCGTCACTACTATATCATTTGAAAACAGAATCATTTACTGTAACTGAAAATATGCCCAAATTATTGCCCATCCTCTTTATGTCTCTAACAAAAGTAAATATGAACGCATTGGAGTTTCGGTGGCAGAGGAGTTAGTGCATCTGCCTCACAATACGAAGGTCCTGAGTAGTCTGGGGTTCAATCCCAGGCTCGGGATCTTTCTGTGTGGAGTTTGCATGTCCTCCCCGTGACTGCGTGGGTTCCCTCCGGGTACTCCGGCTTCCTCCCACCTCTAAAGACATGCACCTGGGGATAGGTTGATTGGCAAGACTAAATTGGCCCTAGTGTGTGAATGTGAGTGTGAATGTTGTCTGTCTATCTGTGTTGGCCCTGCGATGAGGTGGCGACTTGTCCAGGGTGTAGTGTACCCCGCCTTCCGCCCGATTGTAGCTGAGATAGGCTCCAGCGCCCCCGCGACCCCGAAGGGAATAAGCGGTAGAAAATGGATGGATGGATGGATGGATGGAGTTTCGGTTTCGATTAGGGGTGTCCCGGTCAGAATCGATTCTCTATTCAAGCCGATTCTCGCAATATATTTGGTGTAAAAGTCATAATGAAATCATTTCAAAACAGGTTACTGTGACAACAGCTCCTCGTGGCTGCTAGCGTATGGCATACAAGGCCACATTAATGCACGGGCTTACCTGAGCTCAAGCCCCAGGGACCGCAGCCAATCAGGACCCCCTGGTTTTGACGGCAGAATGCAATGATTGGTGTTCATAGCTGTCAATCATAAACAGCTCAGCTTGGTCAAGCGATTGTGTACTCTCTCTCTCTCTCTCTTGGCTGGTTTTTTTTTTTTGTACTGCTTATGGCAGGGCGCAAACCTAGGCCGGCGTGTGAAAGGCCAGCGGACTACTTCTAAGCTAAAAAGTGCACCCAGCAGGCACAAGACATTGATCCAATGTTGATTATAAATAAACGTCTTTTAAAACTGACTTTGAAACGACGTTGCAAAATAGTTGTACTGTATTTGTAACGTTGATGTCTAACACTGGATTCACGTTGTTGGTTGGGAAATGACCAAATATCAGAGGTCAAATCAAAGGCACAACCTGACGTTGAATAAACGTTGTCAAAAAGCATGTTGTTTCAACGTTGTATTTGTGTTATAGCATATTGGCTGGGAAATTACCTTAATTCAGTGGTAAAATAAACGTCAGAATCCAACATTGATTACATTTCATCAAAAAGCATGTTGTTCCAACGTTAGGTTTGAGTTGCTCAACCTCAGGACCTGATTCAACAAGTTCTCAACATTGTTTTCATGTCGTGTGCCTGATAATTGGTGATATTTTTTGCATCGTTGCTGTTCTGTTGAGTAAAATCATTATTATTATTATTTTTTTTTCAAACTGTGTTTTTGGGAACGGGGGATTTTGCCTTTGGGGACTGGGGGTCGTTGAGGTTTGGGGGTGCCTCCAAAACCCCCTAAGCCCCGGAGCCCCTCCTTAGGTTAAGGTGGCCCTGATGGTGTACAGTAGAGCTAATAGACCTTGAGATGGGGTAAAAAAAAAAAATGTATTTGAAAAAATGTGTTCTTTTTTTACATGGATTCTTGAAAATTATGAATACATTTTGAATTGGAATAAAAAAAAAGAAATTGAGTTTCAGATGTAACTAATTTTTTTCAGCACCCATAGTAATTGCATGTTTCTTACACATACAAAGTATTTGAGGCAGAAGTGTACTAAAAAGGATCCACATAATTCAACTTAGTGCATCATGAGCTCAATGTAATGGATTATTGTGACCACTCAGCGTCGCTAAAAAACGATTACCACTCCACTTTAAAAGCATACTTTTGTTTTTCATGTCAACCATTGTTCTGTGAGTAATTTCACTTGATCAAGCCTTTGTCAATGTCTACACTACAAAATGATAAAAGTTTGTACTATGATTTGTGCTGATTTTCTGTCGGCTGAATATCGGTATCGGCTAACAGCTCCAATGTCAATATTGTATCGGAAGTGAAAACGTTGTATCTGGACACCATCAGTTTCGATGTTTCTATGTTGACAACCTCCTATAACGACGTCAGTCAGCAAGTACGAGGTAGTAGTGTAGTATAGTAGTGGCCTAGTGGTTAGAGTGTCTGCCCTGAGATTGGTAGGTCGAGTCATACCAAAGACTATAAAAATGGGACTCATTACCTCCCTGCTTGGCACTCAGCATCAAGGGTTAGAATTGGGGGTTAAATCAGCAAAATGATTCCCAGGCGCGGCCACCGCTGCTGCTCACTGCTCTACTCACCTCCCAGGGTGAGAGGGTGATGGGTCAAATGTAGAGGATAATCTCACCACACCTAGTGAGTGTGTGACAATCACTGGTACTTTACCTTTTTTTTTTTAATGCATTTATGCCATTGTTGTACAACTGCAATAATAAATATGTTGTTCAAGAAATACCTTAATGGCAGTGTCAATCAAAAGTTAACATTATTATCTTTGAGAAGGCAGAATTTTGCATTTTTGCATTCCACCCTCTGTGTCATAATGCTGGGCCGTGTAAGCGTACATTAAAAAGGCGCCAGTAATAAATGTGCATGTATGTACAGTGTGTATGAAAATGGATTGCAGCCTGAAAGGCAGAGCAATTGAAAGAATCCATTCCAAGCGGAGGATGGAAAACAGGGAAGTGGCAGCCTCCCACCCCCACCAAGCTCCCCTCTGCCTCCATGTGCAGAACCAGATAAGGTCGCATTAATCAAAATGTGCCACTTGCTTTGCCAAAAACACACCGTCTCTATGCCATCAACCCCCCTCTGTGTGGTATCTGTCAGCCCCATGCACATTTCCATATTTAATGGGGAAGCTTTATGCAACCAAAAGGAGGCAGTTGGGTTGGTTGGATGTGTCACTTCTGTCATTAGCTTCCAGACTCGGGGCACCTTGGGGTTCATTTATCTTAGTTGCAATACTATCGTTACATAGTCAACAATATGATGGCGCTGAAGGGATTCGGCCTTTAATGATCAGCAGAATTTGCGCCAATGTTACATAAAGCATTGAAGTAAACATTTATATGTCACATGTTCAGCTTCATGCACATATGGCGTCTCCCACCGCACGCTTTCATCTCAGATGCCATTTGTTTACTTTTGCCTTTGTAATTTCTACGTCCGCATATAATGACGAGCCTACCTTTCCGCGTCAGATAAACAGGTGGTGTTTGTGTTTTTTTTTTTCTCCATCCTTTTCTATTTTTTTCCACGCACTTCCCAAAGGAGAGACATCAGAGGGAATAAACAAATCATGTGCTGTGAGTGTGGAGCGTGCCAGGGGGATGCGGGCACATAGGGGGGGTGTGGGGGGCGGGGGGGTTGAGGGGGCGAGCAGGGGCTTGGGGGCTTGCTGCGGGGCTTTTCTGATCCCAACTTTCGACCTATAGACCCTTTAAAAACCCCCGGCCAGACCTGTCCTCAAAGCAGTTGCCAACTAAATTACATCAATGTCAAAGTGCCTCCCCCCTCTACTGCAGCCTAGTAAACAGCACACAGGAGATCACAGTGCAACAAATGAGATGACAAACACGTTGTTAGAAATGCAACAAAGCAGAAGCGCAAACATTTATGCCAATTTTGTGTTTGTATAATAACAAAATGTCCGTGTCCATCACCGCCTGTACTCAGCTGGTTTCCAGCTTTCAGCCTCAGGCATTTATATTATATTCATATTGTCATTCATACCTTATTTGATTAATTAGCTAATAACTTACATGTTGTACATGCCAAATAAATTGGTGTTCACTTGATGGTGAGATTAAAGGCCTACTGAAACCCACTACTACCAACCACGCAGTCTGATAGTTTATACATCAATGATGAAATCTTAACATTGCAACACATGCCAATACGGCCGGGTTAGCTTACTAAAGTGCAATTTTAAATTTTGCGCGGAAAATCCTGCTAAAAGCGTCTCGGTATGATGACGTCTGCGCGTGACGTCACGGATTGTAGAGGACATTTTGGGACAGCATGGTGGCCAGCTATTAAGTCGTCTGTTTTCATCGCAAAATTCCACAGTATTCTGGACATCTGTGTTGGTGAATCTTTTGCAATTTGTTCAATGAACAATGGAGACAGCAAAGAAGAAAGCTGTAGGTGGGAAGCGGTGTATTGCGGCCGACTGCAGCAACACAAACACAGCCGGTGTTTCATTGTTTACATTCCCGAAAGATGACAGTCAAGCTTTACCATTGGCCTGTGGAGAACTGGGACAACAGAGACTCTTACCAGGAGGACTTTGAGTTGGATATGCAGACGCGGTACCGTGAGTACGCATGCAGCTGCGGCTTCCAAACATTTGATCGCTTGCCCGTACGTGCGTGCCGCTATGTGCATGTCACATACGTAACTTTGGGGACTTTGGGGAAATATATGTGCTGTATGAACTTTGGGGAGGTGAACGGTACTTTGGGCTGTGGGATTGAGTGTGTTGTGCAGCTGTTTGAGTTGTATTGGCGGGTTATATGGACGGGAGGGGGGAGGTGTTTGTTATGCGGGATTCATTTGTGGCATATTAAATATAAGCCTGGTTGTGTTGTGGCTAATAGAGTATATATATGTCTTGTGTTTATTTACTGTTTTAGTCATTCCCAGCTGAATATCAGGTCCCACCCGCCTCTCACAGCATCTTCCCTATCTGAATCGCTCCCACTGCCCTCTAGTCCTTCACTCTCACTTTCCTCATCCACAAATCTTTCATCCTCGCTCAAATTAATGGGGAAATCGTCGCTTTCTCGGTCCGAATCGCTCTCGCTGCTGGTGGCCATGATTGTAAACAATGTGCGGATGTGAGGAGCTCCACAACCTGTGACGTCACGCTACTCGTCTGCTACTTCCGGTACAGGCAAGGTTTTTTTATCAGCGACCAAAAGTTGCGAACTTTATCGTCGATGTTCTCTACTAAATCCTTTCAGCAAAAATATGGCAATATCGCGAAATGATCAAGTATGACACATAGAATGGACCTGCTATCCCCATTTAAATAAGAAAATCGCATTTCAGTAGGCCTTTAAACTCCTGTTTGATAAGTTTGACTATGTCAGTAATACTATCACCCACAATTGTGGTGGTAGATAGAATTTGTCAAAATATTAAGGCAACATTATTTTCAAATACAGTACATTGAATGTTTTTTTAAATAATTTTTTCATTAAAAGTTTACAATGATCAGCCTTCCCCGTAAGGTCTATTCAGGTGTACTGGAGAGGAGGCTACGCCGGATAGTCGAACCTCGGATTCAGGAGGAACAGTGCGGTTTTCGTCCTGGTCGTGGAACTGTGGTCCAGCTCTATACTCTCGGCAGGGTCCTTGAGGGTGCATGGGAGTTTTCCCAACCAGTCTACATGTGCTTTGTGGACTTGGAGAAGGCATTCAACCTGTGGGGAGTGCTCAGAGTGTATGGGGTATCGGACTGTCTGATTGTGGCGGTCCGCTCCCTGTACGATCAGTGTCAGAGCTTGGTCCGCATTGCCAGCAGTAAGTCAGACACGTTTTCAGTGAGGGTTGGACTCTGCCAAGGCTGCCCTTTGTCACCGATTCTGTTCATAACTTTTATGGACAGAATTTCTAGGCGCAGTCAGGGCGTTGAGGGGATCCGGTTTGGTGGCTGCAGGATTAGGTCTCTGCTTTTTTGCAGATGATGTGGTCCTGATGGCTTCATCTGGCCAGGATCTTCAGCTCTCACTGGATCAGTTCGTGGCTGAGTGTGAAGCGACTGGGATGAGAATCAGCACCTCCAAGTCCGAGTCCATGGTTCTCGCCCGGAAAAGGGTGGAGAGGAGACCCTGCCCCAAGTGGAGGAATTCAAGTACCTCAGAGTCTTGTTCACGAGTGAGGGAAGAGTGGATCGTGAGATCGACAGGCGGATCGGTGCGGCGTCTTCAGTAATGCGGACGCTGTATCGATCCGTTGTGGTGAAGAAGGAGCTGAGCCGGAAGGCAAAGCTCTCAATTTACCGGTCGATCTACGTTCCCATCCTCACCTTTGGTCATGAGCTTTGGGTTACGACCGAAAGGACAAGATCACGGGTACAAGCGGCCGAAATGAGTTTCCTTCGCCGGGTGGCGGGGCTCTCCCTTAGAGATAGGGTGAGAAGCTCTGCCATCCGGGAGGAGCTCAAAGTAAAGCCACTGCTCCTCCACATCGAGAGGAGCCAGATGAGCCATCTGGTCAGGATGCCACCAGAACGCCTCTCTAAGGAGGTGTTTAGGGCATGTCCGACCGGTAAGAGGCCACGGGGTAGACCCAGGACAAGTTCGGAAGACTATGACTCCCGGCTGGCCTGGGAACGCCTCGGGAAGAGCTGGACGAAGTGGCAGGGGAGAGGGAAGTCCAGACTTCCCTGCTTAGGCTGCTGCCCCCGCGAGCCGACCTCGGATAAGCAGAAGAAGATGGATGGATGGATGGAGTTTACAATGACAATAGACAATGTCAATCAACACAAATTATGTTAAGATAATGTTATTATAGGGTCTATACATTAACAAAAAAAATCTACTTAAATCAAAACTATGTTAAGCCTCCTTAAGCGGCGAAAAACAGAAGCGTTAAAAAAAATTACATCTACATGTAGATTACATACATCTACTGATGCCTAGTCTGGGCAGCGGCGGCAGCGGCGATGACCAAGAAGAACGCGGAGTTGGAATATAATCACAACATTTTATGTACATATTTATATACAAATTTGAACAATTAGTGATTCACTGAAATATATAAAAGCTAAAATGTCTCTTAAAGCTCTGCCCCTTTAAATAGTGAATACTAAATAATTTAACTTTAGCCTACTACTACAACCATATTATTTACCAGCAACATGAAGTGAAACAGAGGCAGAGGTGTCCTGCCACAGTCAGTCAACCTCCTCCTCCTCCTCCTCCTCCTGCTGCTGCTGAACTGGTCGCACCTGTGGTCCGAACTGTAGGCCTACCTCCTCTCCAAGTCGAGCCCTTTTCGGCCGTTGAAAATATTTTTCTATACTCATCTGTGTGAAGGAGTGAACATCCAACATTAGAATTTATTACTAACGAGCAGAACCGCTCTATGTACAGTGCCGTCTAACCTTAAGCGGCAGCAGCTCAACACATGCAGGGTTCAACGTTAAGGTTTTTTTCTACTTGCCTGACTTCTCAAATCTACTTGCCCCAATATTTGTACTTGTCCTGCCTAGGTTTTTTTCTGGCTGTGTAGTGCTCATGGCTTATATCTTAATAGAATCCTTCCCGTTGACTATTTACAACACTACACAGTATTTATTATTATTATTATTATTATTATCTATAATTGCATTTAAATGGCATTGCATACATGTAAAATTAAATGCTATTTCACATTATTTGACCAGTAGCAGTTACACTCATCTGAACAGGTCAGCCACCTGTTTAAAGCCCAATCACAGTTGAAATCTTGAAATGAAGGGCCTTTAATGGCCAAAACATTAACCTGGACAACATTTTAACAGCTGGTTGGCTCAGATTTTATTATTTTCATTGCATTCACATGCTGCAGTGGACAGTGGACAATTTAGCTTCAGTCCATGTGTGTTTATTGACAACATGGTTATAACCTGGACACGTTAGCTCGTCGGTATTGTAACACGTGACTGTTACTTCGAGCGTCTGCCCCGGGCCACGAGTCAAACAGCGGCGGTGTTAATGAAGCAGCGTCAGGCTGCTCACCGTCAGTGAAACGCTCGGTGAAATCACGGATTAACGTTAAATATATAAAGAGCCGCGAGCGATGCAGCTATAACCTATCTACTAGTGATGGGTTGATGAGGCGTCATGAAGCGTTTTGACACATTGCAATACTGTGTCGATACTGTGTAACTAAATAATGACATCTGCTGGACATTAAAAATCCCTACAGGCAATCTATGGACCGACTCAACTGACACTGATTTTATGACCTAGTACAGTGGTTCTCAAATGGGGGTACGCGAACCCCTGGGGGTACTTGAAGGTATGCCAAGGGGTACGTGAGATTTTTTTTAAATATTCTAAAAATAGCAACAATTCAAAAATCCTTTATATATTTATTGAATAATACTTCAACAAAATATGAATGTAAGTTCATAAACTCAGTGAAGCACAAGCTCAGGTTTGTCACTAAAATGTCTGTCAAAAAGAACTGTGAAAAGAAATGTAACTATGCAATATTCAGTGTTGACAGCTAGATTTTTTGTGGACATGTTCCATAAATATTGATGTTAAAGATTTATTTTTTTTGTGAAGAAATGTTTAGAATTAAGTTCATGAATCCAGATGGATCTCTAATACAATCCCCAAAGAGGGCACTTTAAGTTGATTATTACTTCTAGGTGTAGAAATCTTTATTTATAATTGAATCACTTGTTTATTTTTCAACAAGTTTTTAGTTATTTTTATATCTTTTTTTTCCAAATAGTTCAAGAAAGACCACTACAAATGAGCAATATTTTGCACTGTTATACAATTTAATAAATCAGAAACTGATGACATAGTGCTGTATTTTACTTCTTTATCTTTTTTTTTTCAACCAAAAATGCTTTGCTCTGATTAGGGGGTACTTGAATTTAAAAAAAAATCACAGGGGGTACATTGCTGAAAAAAGGTTGAGAACCACTGACCTAGTATATACAATAATACAAACCAAGTCATTGTATTTCATTTAGGATTATTTCATAACTTCATTTAAATAAAAATATATTTTTTGTCTTTTTTAGATACAGTCAATAAATAATGTGAACATGTATCAATGATTTTTTTTTTTTACTTTAAACATGAGGTGGCGACTTGTCCAGGGTGTACACCGCCTTCCGCCCGATTGTAGCTGAGATAGGCTCCAGCGCCCCCCGCGACCCCAAAGGGAATAAGCGGTAGAAAATGGATGGATGGGCACTTCAAATCTTTCAACAACTTCAGACCTATCATAGATATGAAGTTTTGTTTTTACAATTTTGTTATGTCTTTTATGTTTTTTCTTTTCTTTGTAAAACAAAAACAACTATTTTTATTACAGGAAAATCACTAAATATGCAATATATTCTAAAAAATGTGTTTCAAAGTAGAATATTTGAGACTAGATTTGGCATGGGGGCAGGACGCAGTGGTTAGCGCTTGTGCCTCACTGGAAGAAGGCCCGGCCTCGGGGTCTTTCTGTGTGGAGTTTGCCTATTCTCCCTAGGACTGCTGCGGTTCCCTCCGAGTACTCTGTCTTCCTCCCACCTCCAAAGACATGCACCTGGGGATAGGTTGATTGGCAACACTAATTTGGCCCTAGTGTGTGAATGTGAGTGGGATTAGTTGTCTGTGTTGGTCCAGCAATGAAGTGGCGACTTTTCCAGCATGTGCAACCAACAAAATAGTGTGGCGTGCCATTTACTAGAACTGCGTGTGCAATTGTAAAGTGGTGCAGACCGCCGTATTTAAATGAGGATTTTGCGTGCATACGGGGCTTTACCATGCACGGAGACTCTCTTATTTACTGCACATTCATGTTATCAGGCTCCTACTTGGGCCGTTTTGCTATGTTTTCATACCAGCAAGAGACATCTACCACTCGTAATGGGCATTTTAGCAGCTGTCGCACAGTGCATCTACACTGACACCACTTTTTTCTCTCTATTTTTTTACCACTAAGGGTGTATGAGAGGGAAGCTGCACTTACACTACTCAAAATGGAAAAATGCGTACTTCAAGAAGTTTTCAAATAGGAAATATTTTAATAACATTTATTATATGTGAAGAAATCGAATGTAATCAAAAAAAAATACTAAAGGACACCAAAACTATCTATCAAATTAGTTTTAATCAGCGCCTTAGTACTCTAGCAGCTAAAAAATTATAAAATGACGTTGCTGAATAGACAAGATGTCAATTTTTTTTTTTTACCGTCCAAAAATGTTGACACACACGTAAGACGACGGATTCTCGTCTGTCCATTGTCCGTCTTTGCAGCGCGATCGCTGATCCTGCAGCCGTGTGTGAAACTGTCAGTTTGCGCGTTCTTCCGACACATGCTAAATAAAACGCTAAATAGTGCTGGCAAAACGGTGATGAGACTGTTAAAAAAATCCCATTGCGCGTGCTAAATAATAACTTTTGCATCTTCTCCTCCCAGTATTGTGGCCGTTTTGATGATCAGCATATATTTTTCATATTGATGAAGACAGAGATGCCAAGTGGATGCACTCCTTATTCTGCTCACTTAACAGTTTAGTAGATCCGCTTTGTTTTTGCTATCAAGTTTGCACGTTTTTCAATGCACGCAAAATATTAGTAAATTAGGCCCTAAGTGTATATTAAATGGATATCTCCTATTGGGAATAACTTTGCAAAAAGTGCCATGATGCCATTTCAAAGATAAACTTGTTCAAAAGTACGTGGCTAAATTTTAGCCCTGTGACCTTTCATTTTAACTGATTTACAGAAGATGGAAAACAATTCGAAAACATCAGTTTTTTGGTCAAAGATAACTCAAAGGTTTATTGAAAATTGTTTAAAACATTATAGGATTAAAAAGGGTGGTAACGAAACCGTCGGAATGGCTCTGACAAGGACACAGCAGGCATTTCAAGTGACCAATCACACAGGACGCCAGTTGCTGGGCTGTCTTAATACCCGCCCTAAGTGCCATTAGGACACATCGCGAGTGCAAACAAAGTCTGAGTGCGAAAAAAAAGATACTGCGTGCTCACAGAAAGACTGCGCCAACAGAGTCTGCGCGAGTGTAAAGTTAGTCCACACTTGCGCAATACTGAGTGTGCTTGCATAGAGAAAGACGCATCGCAAGCGCCAACAAATTCGCAAGCAAAGAAAGTCGGCATGAGCGTAAATTGAGTCCAAGTGCGCAAAATGAGTCAGTGTGAATTTTTTACACGCATGGATTTTGGCACTTTTTTTTAACATCAATCACGGACGATATAGCAACCCACGGCGCCTTTCAGGTAAACGAGCATATGTGTTGGGGGGAGGTGACGGCAAACAGACACCAGGGGCCAGTATATACAATTATTTATTATATATATAGTCAATATATATATATATATATATATAAATAATAATAAACAATACTACTGAACTAAGGAAATGAAGTGTGAACTAGAATACAAGAGTGTGTGGTGTAAGACTATGTGTGTAGTTAGCTGAAGTGTGTTACCAAGTGTTGAAGAGAGCAAACGAGGCAGTCCATGGGGCAGGCAGGTGATCCGGGGCGAGAGAGAGCTGTCAAAGTCCAGGGGCAAGCGAGGAGTCAAGGAAACGAAGGAGGCAGTCAAAATCCAGGGCAACGGAAGGTAAACACTGCGGAGGCACGGGAGAACAAACAAGGATGTCAGACACGAGGGAAAACACGCAGAGACAGAGAGAGATCATAAGCCTTACGGTACACCATAAGAAAACTAAGTTCCCGCGCCGATCCTAGGGTCCACTGGTCTTTTAACCAGCTCGCCCTCATCAGTTCCAGGTGTGATGATTGCCAGCGAGTGATTGCAGCTGGTGGCTGCAGCAGGGCGGAGACGTGCGCGGCGCGTTCCTGGATGTGCGCACCCGTGGGCGTGTCCCGAGGTGCGCACAGACGGAGCCTCCAAATGTTCCCGCAGAGGAGGGAGAATCAGACTGCGCGTGCGCCGTAACAGTATCCCCCCCCTATGGACAGATTCCAGATGTCCTGGAAGTCGAACCCCCGAAAAAACAGGAACAACAGTCAAGGGAGGGCGGAGGGGCGAACTGGTGGTGGGTCGCCGGCCCAAGTGTCCCCGAATCCACCGAGGACGAGTCTGATGGCGGCGGCGAGAAGAACGCCGCTGAAGCCGGCGAGGCGGGCGACCAAGGGACGGCCACCATCTTGGCCGTCGGGAAGGCGGACGTGATTGGCGCCATGGTGCGTCTCGCCGGAAACGAGGATAAGAGGTCGTCGGCGGCGTGGAAGCGGCAGACGTCGGCGGCGGCGTGTAGGAAGACGTCATCGGCGGCGTGGAAGCGGCAGACGTCATCGGCGGCGTGGAAGCGGCAGACGTCATCGGCGGCGTGGAAGCGGCAGACGTCAAAGGCGTGGAAGCAGCGGACGTCAAAGCCGGAGACGAGGAGGGCAGCTGAGGAGCTGGCCGAGGTGCTGAAGTCGGCGGAGCAGGCCGAGATGCTGGAGTCGGCGGAGCCGGCAGAGGTGCTGGAGTCGGCGGAGCCGGCAGAGGTGCTGGAGTCGGCGGAGCCGGCAGAGGTGCTGGAGTCGGCGGAGCCGGCAGAGGTGCTGGAGTCGGCAGAGTTGCAGAGGTCAAGGCCAGCCTGGGAGCTGGTGGAGACGTGGGGGCCAGCCTGGGAGCTGGTGGAGACGTGGGGGCCAGCCTGGGAGCTGGTGCTAGCTCAGAGGCTAGCCTGGGGACTGGTACTAGCTCGGAGACTAGCCGAGGGGTTGGTGCTAGCTCGAAGGCTAGCCGAGGGGCTGGTGCTAGCTCGGAGACTAGCCGAGGGGTTGGTGCTAGCTCGGAGGCTAGCCGAGGGGCTGGTGCTAGCTCGGAGGCTAGCCGAGGGGCTGGTGCTAGCTCGGACGCTAGCCGAGGGGCTGGTGCTAGCTCGGACGCTAGCCGAGGGGCTGGTGCTAGCTCGGACGCTAGCCGAGGGGCTGGTGCTAGCTCGGACGCTAGCCGAGGGACTGGTGCTAGCTCGGACGCTAGCCGAGGGACTGGTGCTAGCTCGGACGCTAGCCGAGGGACTGGTGCTAGCTCGGGCGCTAGCCGAGGGACTGGTGCTAGCTCGGACGCTAGCCGAGGGACTGGTGCTAGCTCGGGCGCTAGCCGAGGGACTGGTGCTAGCTCGGACGCTAGCCGAGGGACAGGTGCTAGCTCGGACGCTAGCCGAGGGACAGGTGCTAGCTCGGACGCTAGCCGAGGGACAGGTGCTAGCTCGGACGCTAGCCGAGGGACAGGTGCTAGCTCGGACGCTAGCTCGGGGACAAGTGCTAGCTCGGACGCTAGCTCGGGGACAAGTGCTAGCTCGGACGCTAGCTCGGGGACAAGTGCTGGTAGCGTGGTTGGTGGGTGCGGCCAGGCAAACTGAAAGATCGATGGTAGCGGTCTTGCTGGCCGCAGCTGTGCTACCTCACCAGCACGGCTGTCGGTACCATTCCCCCCCTCCAAAGGCGGATTCCAGACGCTTCCAGTAGACTGAGGAACAGACACTGAGGGTGGAAAGAGGGTGTCCAGGCGGCGAGAAAATTCCTCCTTGCTCACATCACTGCTAAACATGCCTTTCCACGACAGTTTGGCAGGACAAGACAACTCCTCCGGTGTGGAGCGAAAAAAAGAAAAAGACATGGTGAATGGGGCAAGAGGCAGAAAAAAAAAAAAAAAGTGTCACAGGGGGCGGAACGAAAGTCACTAGGGGCGGGGCTAAGGAACTGTGCCATCAGGTCCTTAATAATTTTGGCGGGAACTTACTGTTGTGTTTACTGAGGGGAGGTGACGGCAAACAGACACCAGGGGGCGGTATATACAATTATTTATTATATATATAGCGCAGTCTGAGGGAGAATCAGACTGCGCGTGCGCCGTAACAATATGTGTCGTCATCATATTTGCCAACCTTGAGACCTCGGGATTTCAGGAGGTGGGGGGTGTGGTTGGGGCTGGGGAGGAGTATATTTACAGTTAGAATTCACCAAGTCAAGTATTTCATATATATATATATATATATACATATGAAATATATTATATATATATGAAATATATTATATTTTTTATTATATATATTATATACATATAATAAATATTTGACTTTCAGTGAATTCTAGCTATATATATATATATATATATATATATATATATGTATATATACATATAATAGGTATTTGACTTTCTGTGAATTCTAGCTATATATATATATATATATATATATATATATATATATATATATATATATATATATATATATGTATATAAGAAATATTTTACTTTCAGTGAATTCTAGCTATATATATATATATATATATATATATATATATATATATATATATATATATATATATATATATATATATACATATATATATACATATATATATATATATATATATAAGAAATATTTGACTTTCAGTGAATTCTAGCTATATATATATATATATATATTTTCAGTGAATTCTAGCTATATATATATATATATATATATATATATATATATATATATATATATATATATATATATATATATATATATATATATATAGCTAGAATTCACTGAAAGTCAAATATTTCTTATATATATATATATATATATATGTATATATATATGTATATATATATATATATATATATATATATATATATATATATATATATATATATATATATATATATATATATATACATATATATATACATATATATATATATATATATATAAGAAATATTTGACTTTCAGTGAATTCTAGCTATATATATATATATATATATATATATATATATATATATATATTATTTATAATTTTTTTTAATTTTTTTATTTATTTTATTATATATATAAATAAAATAAATAATTTAATTTTAGTGTTCATTTATTTACACATATACACACATAACACTCATCTACTCATTGTTGTACTTGAAAGTGCAATGCTTTGCAGCCAGAAGCACAGCCTTATATACTACATACATACTAAATACACTGTAATGAAAACACAGTTGTTCTACTAACTGTATTGTGCTTGCTGCTTACTTACTAAAAAAAACAAAACAACACATACCTTTCACTTTTTGAGTAGCCTTTGTTCTGCCATTTGCGTACTGGCGAGCGATCTCTGAATCCGGGAACATATCCTTCACGGATTTGTTGTAGACATCCGCAAATGAGAACGGGATGTTGCTTGCAGATATCAGCATAGCCATCTTTGTCTCAGCATATGTTACACCATCGGGTCTCCATTTAGCGAGGTGGCTCATAATACTGGGCTGGGACACCGGTGCTGCGTGGCCGCCGCTTTGTGCTTCGCTGACTGAGTACATCCGTTCGGCAACCATGTTCAATGGAGAAGTCTGTTCTACAAAATTAACAGGCAGCATACCCATTCCCCTTCGAACTGTCCTGGATAAACTGAAATTCTTGTTTCCATTCGTTTTGGAACTTACAAGCGTATTTCTTCATTTTACTTTTCGTCGGCGTCGCCATGGCTGTATCTTCCTCGTTCTTCTGCTTCGTCTCCTTGTTGTGTGCGCAGTTGTGCACTCTCTATAAGTCGTAGATGTTATAACGTGATTGGGCAGGCACGCTGTTTATATCGTGAGAAAGCGGACGTGAAAACAGGCTGTCCTCACTCAGGTCCGCATAGAACTGGAGGGGGCGTGGCCTCCAGTTCCGGCTGAAAATCGGGAGATATTCGGGAGAATATTTGTCCCGGGAGGTTTTCGGGAGAGGCGCTGAATTTCGGGAGTCTCCCGGGAAATTTGGGGAGGGTTGGCAAGTATGGTCGTCATGATTCGTGTATGCATGATAAACGTGAAATTTTTTTTTTTTGTGAAGTGAATTATATTTATATAGCGCTTTTCTCTAGTGACTCAAAGCGCTTTACATAGTGAAACCCAATATCTAAGTTACATTTAAACCAGTTCGGGTGGCACTGGGAGCAGGTGGGTAAAGTGTCTTGTCCAAGGACACAACGGAGGTGACTAGGATGGCGGAAGCGGGAATCGAAACTGGAACCCTCAAATTGCTGACACGGCCGCTCTACCAACCGAGCTATGACGCCCCATGTGATTAATCGCATGCATTAATGCACTAACTGAAAGCTCTAAATGACATTTCAGTTGAATTCTATCGTAACATAGAGTAATCATCTCCATTGCTCGTTTGCATATACTAGTGGAGTTATTTACCATTAGAAAGAACGTCTCATAATCTAGAAATGCATTATCGTAATTTATTCACACATGCTTCTCTCTGTGGGCTCCTGCTGTGACATCCTCCGCTGTGACTTATTTAAACAAATACACAACTTGGTGGGAGGGGTTTCTGTTTGTTTTATTTTCCTCCCAAAATGGCCAGTGGGCAAGCAAGGAACTAGTGGGCTTCTCTGTGGTGTTTGAGGTGATTGATTGAAGTCATTACATTGGTGGAGAGACTGCTTACCTGGCTAATCCAGTCGTGAAGCTGCAGGATGACAGATAGCTGAATTACACTCCGCAAGTCGGATGCCCAATGAGCTTCACTCATGCTCGGAAACTTGGCAACCAAATTATGCTAAATGACTACTGAGTACTTAATACATTTCAAAATTATTATTCATTCTTTAGCTTAATCTAGACTTGGGTATGACCCATTGATGGGTTAAATATTTATGATTAAAAACTCCATTCTGGATAGGAAAAACACAATTATTTTTTCCATAAAACGTACTTACTATTATTTTTCCTAAGGATCCTTTAGACCTGCTCTTTTCTTATACCTGCATACGTATATAACATGATATTACATATTACAGTAAATATGCATATATATAAATAAATGGATGAAATTAATTAATAGGTGTGGACTGGGACAAAACATTTGGCCTTGGATTTTTTGGTCCAGCCTGGCCCACTACCGTATTTTTCGGACTATAAGTCGCAGTTTTTTCATAGTTTGACTTATGTTTAGGAGCGACTTATGTGTGGAATTATTAACACATTACCGTAAAATATCAAATAATATTATTTAGCTCATTCACGTAAGAGACTAGACGTATAAGAATTCATCGGATTTAGCGATTAGGAGTGACAGATTGTTTGGTAAACATATAGCATGTTCTATATGTTATAGTTATTTGAATGACTCTTACCATAATATGTTACGTTAACATACCAGGCACGTTCTCAGTTGGTTATTTATGCCTCATATAACGTACATTTATTCAGCCTGTTGTTCACTATTCTTTATTTATTTTAAATTGCCTTTCAAATGTCTATTCTTGGTGTTGGGTTTTATCAAATACATTTCCCCAAAAAATGCGACTTATACTCCAGTGCGACTTATATATGTTTTTTTCCTTCTTTATTATGCATTTTCGGCAGGTGCGACTTATACTCCGGTGCGACTTATACTCCGAAAAATACGGTGTATATATACAACACATGCATCACTAACAGCCATTTTCTACTAAATACTGCAGTTTAACTTGAACAAAAACACATTTGCCTTTGGTGTCTGAGAAAATCTCCATATTCTAGTCTCAATAGAATGGTAGGTATAACCCTGAAATAATGTCTACTGTATTGAAAGTAGGGGAGAATGGGATTCGTTGTCACACTTTGTACTCTCATACAAATTGCTCATCATTAAAACAGTCAATAGTCATACATCCAATTAAGTGTCTGGCTTTTACAACTGATTGCAACAAAGAGGTATGACACAATAGCAAATAAACAATGTTATTTTAACGGGAACATTTTGTTTTTTAGAAAGGCAAGAAGGCAGAACTAAGTGTGAAATGTTAACATATTTAGGCCAGCCTGTTGCAATGTATGTATGAGTGCTGTCAAACGTTTTACATTTTTAATCGGTTTGAACACACTTTTGGATTGTGATTAATTGGGATTAATGCCAGTTGACAAAATTGCCATGGATACACTGCCAGCGTTGTTTGCCCTCCACTATGCTACTACTATAACTAGTAACGTTCGTCCAAATGGCTGTCTCAAAAATATTTATGTTTTTTGTTTTTAGATGGTATTTTAAACCTGAGTTGCTTCAATGATAAGATAATTTATTGCTGCAAGATATGCAAATTACACTGGTTTCATCTAAATTCCCGTCATGGTGTATTTTGAAGCGGAATTTGCCACCAAGCACACCAGTCAGAGTCTCCTCACTCATCTTTACACTGACATATGCATGAACCTGATCACTGACCATGTAACAACCAGAGGCCGCCTGTCAGGTAACCATCCGCTGTTAACATACAGGAGCATTTATGGTCAATAAATTGTGTGATTAATCTGTGTTAAACACAATTGATACAATATCATCTAATGTGTTTGTTTTGACAGCTGTAGGATAAACATATGAGTGAATGTGACAACCAACCCCAAAGAGAATGTAACGATCAACTCCATATGGAATTTATTGCTAGCATTAAGGCTTAAAACCGTGTAACAACTATAATTTGCCCCGAAAAGCACAAAAAGTCTTCCCGCCTCAGAGAAGTTCTGATTACAATTCCTTCATTTTGCACACCACAAATTTGAGAGGCACCCTCAGTAGGGATGGGAACCTTGCCATGTTTCAATACCTTTTTTGCACAGGACATTGCAGACTCGGCTAGCTTAAACTCTTGGCGGGGAAACTATCACTCAAGCAGCACTCAGAGCAGTTGCAGTGTACAGTCAGACTCTACTTTTCAAAATGTGTTAGTTTAATGGTAATTTACATTGGATGTGTCATATGCATGCTACCGATTAGCATCAGCGATTTTACATGGCAATTTCAACACCTCCAAATGTGTAAATGAAAACCAACTGATCTGTAATAGATACAATATTTATAGTATAAACGCTTTGTGTAGCGCAACAAAAGACTAGATTCAGCTTAATGGCAAAAACGAATCCCTGACTCGCAACACCCCTCAGCCCAGGTGTTTCTTATTTTAGCTCAGGGGCTGCAAGGTAAAACATCTATTCCCATGTGGGCCGGACTGATAAAATCATGGCATAATAATATAAAAATAAAGACAACTTGAAATGGTTTGGCCCAAAATAGAACAAGCACATTCTGAAAATGTACATATTACAAAAAAATCCTCTTGGCAAAGCACTTTAAGTTAGTTGAAAATTCTGAGGAAAAAAATGGTGCAGTTTCAAAACACCATGAAGAACACAATGAACTTGGAGACTTTGTCTCAGTGTATTTACAAAGTCATTCAACTTTAAGCACTTCCTGTTCAGCATTCTCAAGTTGGCAGTTCACCATTAAAGACGTGTTAGGAAAAGCAATCGAGTGTTTCCTCAAACCGCCGCATTGGTGAAATCCGGAACTGCCACAACACATTCATTGTCGAAATGACATCACAATAGCTGAATTAAAGGTAACATAACTACACACTTAACCAATGTGAACATGCTAGATTTAAGCATGAAACAAAATAGAACAAACCACAAATGTAGAAACACACATTTTTTACAATGGACTTCAAGGAGTCAACCACCGCTACACGGAACTCTAACTACTTCAAAGGTTATGTTCATGTTTACTCAAGTCTTTTCATCTTACCGTTTTTGATTGATTGATTGAAACTTTTATTAGTAGATTGCACAGTGAAGTACATATTCCGTACAATTGACCACTAAATGGTAACACCCGAATAAGTTTTCAACTTGTTTAAGTCGGGGCCCACTTAAAATGATTCATGATACAGATATATACTATTTTCATAATGCAGTCATCACACAAGATAATCATCAGAGTATATACATTTAATTATTTACATTATTTACAATCTGGGGTGTGGGATATGGAGGGGGGGGGGTTAGGTTTGGTTGGTATCAACACTTCAGTCATCAACAATTGCATCATCAGAGAAATTGACATTGGAACAGTGTAGTACTGACTTGGCAGGATATGCACAGCAAGTAGTGGACACAGAGAGAGAGATCAGAAATTATAGGAAAAAGTGACTACATTTGATTATTTACATTTGATTCGTCTCGTTATTTTATCCTTTGAGTAAATAATTTAAAATTAAAGAAGGTATTGTGTGTTGCTACAGCATTAGTCTTCCGCCAGCCACGACAGGAGCAGCTGATAGCTTGCACCAGCGCTGATTGGAATAGCGGTAGCCAATCCAGAAGGCGCTTAAAGTCAGCTGACACATCATCTTTAAACAGTGTGATGTGTGACGTGAGTTACACATTTAGAACATCAGTTTCTTTTAAAACATTGCAGCTCATTTATATAAATGGTGAATGAGTTATAGTACTATCTATCTATCTATCTATCTACTTGTATAGCGCTTTCCTACCTTTAAGGTACTCAAAGCGCTTTGACATTACTTGGACATTCACCCATTCACACACACATTCACACACTGATGGCAGGAACTGCTATGCAGGGCCCTAACTACGACCCATCAGGAGCAAAGTTGAAGTGTATTGCTCAAGGAAACAACGGGCGTGACTACGATGGCAGAAGCTGGGAATCGAACCAGCACTCCTCAAGTTGCTGGCACGGCCACTCAACCAACCAAGCCACGCCGTTCCCCATACTTTATACTTAGCAAATTCATCTTGCGGGCTGCAAGCCGGATTGACACACGTTTGACACCCCTGCCTGAGCCTATACACCAGTGGTTCTCAAATGGGGGTACGCGTACCCCTGGGGGTACTTGAAGGTATGCCAAGGGGTACGTGAGATTTTTTTTAAATATTCTAAAAATAGCAACAATTCAAAAATCCTTTATAAATATAAATAAAAACCTATCTTTTTTTCCAAATATTTCAAGAAAGACCACTACAAATGAGCAATATTTTGCACTGTTATACAATGTAATAAATCAGAAACTGATGACATAGTGCTGTATTTTACTTCTTTATCTCTTTTTTTCAACTAAAAATGCTTTCAAGCAGAAGCCTGCTCAGACCCTTGATGCCACAATGTCACACATGCATGCTTTTATCGGAATCCAAGTGACATATGTCCACAGTAAGCATGATGCATGCTACCTACCTCTGATTAGGGGGTACATGAATTAAAAAAATGTCCACAGCGGGTACATCACTGAAAAAAGGTTGAGAACCACTGCTATACACTACTGCAATCTAACGTCTTGAATTGCAACTGCATGCAAAGTCTAATCTATGATACTTGCAAATGAGACTTACAAATTTAATTAAAAAAACTAAATATAACAACTGGAAAGCACAGTTATCATTAAAAGCTCATTGTTAAATGTGAAATAAAACATTTAGATGTTACTATTAAACAAATTAACATTTATTAACACATGAACCTACAGAAAATTAGTACTCTTGAGTACCAATATTGATTCCCATTTACATGGTTCAGTAGTTTCTTGTTTCTTATGTTTGGAAAACAACAAGGTCACCAATGCACAAACAGTTATATGGTTTCCTTTTCTTGAAAACATATGACATACAGTAACATGCATCATCTGCAGTAAAAAAAAAAAAAAATGGCAGTACCTGAGCAGCCCTGAATCTGGCTTATCCCGTCTTTAATGGCCTGTGCTTCACCCTAACATGAAGCCTCGCCGGCCGCTATGTCGCCTATCCACTAAACTGCAGCTCCTTGATGGGAACAGTATCAGCAAGGTGCACAAACAGGCTGTGAGGAGGCGTTTGCCACCAAGTGTGAGGGAAAAAAAAGAGGGAAAAAAAAGATTGAAGAAGTTGAAGAAGGAGGCTGAGCTTTCAGGGTGGTGCAGGGAGAAGGAATGAAAGGTAGGAAGAAGTCTGCACGGAGTTGTTGTTGGAGCTGTAATGTAGCTTAGGGGCTCAAACTGGGCCGACTTTATGGTATTAGGACACCGGCAGTGACATAGATACAAAGAAGTGCTGCAATGGAGGAGTCCTCCTCTAAAGCTGAGACAGGGCTCATTAACTGCAGGCTACAAATGTTGGAGATGTGCTATTGAATGGACAACAACAGGCTTATCGAACCACTGAGCTGAACAGTCTGCTGCTGGGTACGGATTCCTCTCAGCTACCTTTACATCACACAAGCTCTGTTAACATGAAAAAAAAAAAACATTGTCGTCGTCCTCCACAACATATTGTTAAACAATATCGTTAAGGCCCAGGTGGACACGTAATTTCCGCACAGGAATGCTTACAAAACGTCTTTAAAGTTGCATTGATGAGGGATTATTTCCACACCGCAGCTACCGCCGTAATATTTTTTTTACGAGTTTTAGGAGAAGCTGACAGCCGTGCTGTTGTGTGCTGAAGAATGAGCCTCGGCAGCTGAGATGTGAGCTGGAGCCTGAGCCGCCAGAAAACGCCCCAAATTGCAGGCGTCTGCCATGCGCTGAGCCTCCTGCACCAAGACTGTCTTTTGTTCTCCGCTGCTCGCGGGAGAAGCCTGACAGCTCTGAAATGATCCTCTCTGCACTCACACACACACGCAGGCACAAAAACAGCACACAAAGTCCTGTTTCCAACACTTCAGTAGACATCACATTAATTTTGTATCGTTTTTACTTTATTTTATGGTGATTTATCCCAATGTAACGATAAAAATGACCAACACTTAACGTAATCTTCCTTAGTCCCTCATACTAAAAAACTATGAAACAAAAACCTTTATGATGTGTATTGTTTTGATTGCTGTTTATTTTTGTTTGTTGGTTAGCGGGATTATCCAATGCAATACAATTTGGGAAAGCACCTTCAAAAAAAGCGCTGTGGACCAAATGGCTGTACAGAATGATACATAAAACACATAGGGCCTGATCAACTAAGATCCAAACACCACCAGCTAAACAGTGTGTGCAAACTATGAAATTGACTGTGTACAATTGATAACTGGTGCATACTGCTCTATGAAGATGAGGTTTTTGCGTGTACTACCAGCATTATGTGCCCATGGATATACTCATTTCCCTTAACATTCATGGTATTGCAAACTCCAACCAGCACACATCTAAAATATGCACCACCTATTCTGCAATATAGAATTGCAATTTAGACAACAGAAGCTATTTTTAGCACACTGTGCAGGGAGGCGGTGGACCCATTACAACACCGCAGCCCATTCATGCGCTTGGAATGATCCAAATGCAAGAAAATGCATATTGCAGGAAGTTTTTTCCTATAGGGGATATATTTTAATAATATATTTCCCAAGTAAAAAAACAAACGTCATTGAAAAAAAATGCCAACAGACAACAAAACGCATCAATTGGCTCTGTTTTAATCAGCCCCTTTAGTCATCCAGCAGCTACAACATTATGAAATTATATTATTTAGCATAGACAACAGTCTATTTTGTTTTCTGACAGTCCATGTACGTTGAAACAAAAACATTGGACAAATGATTATTTCTTTGTCCAGCTGTGTTTGCAGCGTGACCATCTCTTTTTCTAACAGCCGTGTGGGTTTAACTTTTCACATACTTTTATAGACATGTGTGACAGAGCACCATGTCCATGCTACGTGCTAAATAAAGACAAAAGATTGAGCCTGGTGATTAATAATCATGAAAACAGACACGCTAAATCAGACCTGGGCAAAAGCCGATCCGCTGATTGTTTAAAACAACATTTTTTTAAACCTTTAACATCGAAAACTATGAAGGTGCAGTGCCATTTTCAAAATACTGTAAGCCTTGAATGATAAAATATTTGCAATGGTTGGAGTCTGTGCTTTGGAGTGATACACAGGTTATTACAGTAATCTACGTCACAGCAGCTCCAGGCAGACGAGGGACAAAGCAGAGTGGGCGGGTTTTGTTTACAGAGCGGCCAGCCCGATACACGAGTGTCAGGGACAGACACAGAAGCAGATTTTTACAACTAAGATGTGCAAAAAAGTAATATTTCTGTTTGCTGCATTTTTTAAGTGTTTGTTGCATTTTTATTGTGGTTTGCTTGATTGTAAAAGATGTCAATTGAAGATGTGGTCTGAGAAATAAAAGATGAGCAATATTAATTTTGTGTTAATATTCAATGTTTTATCATTTATAGTTAATATTGTAAATCCCACAGTCTTGGTTTTCATGTACATTCTGGGTCTGTCACTCATTAAAAAAAAACTCCATTATATTTTTTAAGGGGGTCTGTTGTTTTTAGCATTTTATCAGACATGATTGTGTGTTTTTGTAGTAGTGTTCTTGAAAAAGGAACCAAGGCACACATACTGTACAGCAGATGGGTGTGTGTGTATATTTATCTATGTATATACAGTATATATGTATGAATGTTTATATGTGTGCGTGTGTGTAAATATATATATACAGTATATATAGAAATATAAGTGTATATATGTATGTATAAATGTGTGTGTGTATATATATATACACAGTATATGTATGTGTACATACAGTATATACATATCGAATGCTCCTCTCTGAGCTGCCACCTTATCGTAGTAGAGGAGTTTGCGTGTCCCAATGATACTAGGAGCTATGTTGTCCGGATGCTTCTATGCCACCTGGGAGGGTCTCCCAAGACAAACAGCTCCGAGGTGAGGGATCAGACAAAAAGCTCGAAGACCTCGATGAGAAAGAATAACAAAGGACCCAGATTTCCCTCGCCCGGACGCAGGTTACCAGGGTCCCCTTTTGGAGCCAGGCCCGGAGGTGGGGCAAGATGGTGAGCGCCTGGTGGCCAGGCTTGTCCCAATGGGGCCCGGCCTGGCACAGCCCAAAGAGGCAATGTGGGTCCCCCCTCCAATGGGCTCACCACTTATGGGAGGGGCCATAGAGGTCGGGTGCATTGTGAACTGGGCGACAGCCGAAGGCAGGGCACTTGGCGGTCCGATCCTCGGCTACATAAGCTAGCTCTTGGAATGTGGAACGTCACCTCGCTGGGCGGGAAGGAGCCTGAGCTAGTGCGCGACGTGGAGAAGTTCCGGTTAGTCGGACTCACTTCGACGCACAGCAAGGGCTCTGGAACCAGTTCTCTCGAGAGGGGCTGGACTCTCTTCCACTCTGGCGTTGCATGTAGTTAGAGGCTGGGGTGGCAATTCTTGTTGCCCCCCGGCTCAAAGCCTACACGTTGGAGTTCAACCCAGTGGACGAGTGGGTAGCTTCCCTCCGCCTTCAGATGAGGGGACGGGTCCTGACTGTTGTTTGTGCTTACGCACCAAATTGCAGTTCAGAGTACCCACCCTTTTTGGATTAACTCAAAGGAGTACTGGAGAGTGCTCCCCGGGGATTCCCTTGTTCTACTGGGGGACTTCAACGCTCATGTTGGCAACGACAGTGAAACCTGGAGAGGCGTGATTGGGAAAAATGGCCGCCCGGATCTGAACCTGAGTGATGTTTTGTTATTGGACTTTTGTGCCCATCTCAGATTGTCCATAACAAACACCATGTTCAAACATAAGGGTGTTCATATGTGCACTTGGCACTAGGACACCCGAGGCCGCAGTTCCATGATAGACTTTGTAGTTTTGTCATCGGATTTGCGGTCTCATGTTTTGGACACTCGGGTGAGGTGAGGGGCGGAGCTTTCTACCGATCACCACTTGGTGGTGAGTTGGCTGCGATGGTGGGGGAGGATGCAGGACAGACCTGGCAGGGCCAAAGGCTTTGTGAGGGTCTGCTGGGAACGTCTAGCAGAGTCTCCTGTCAGAGACGGTTTCAATTCCCACCTCCGGAAGAACTTTGAACATGTCACGAGAGAGGCGCTGGACATTTAGTTCAAGTGGACCATGTTCCGTACCTCTATTGTCGAGGCGGCCGATTGGAGCTGTGGCCGCAAGGTGGTTGGTGCCTGTCGTGGCGGTAATCCCAGAACCCGCTGGTGGACACCAGCAGTGAGGGATGCCGTCAAGCTGACGAAAGAGTCCTATCAGGTCCTTCTGGTTCAAGGGACTCCGGAGGCAGCGGACAGGTACCGACAGGCCAAGCGGTGTGCAGCTTTAGTGGTCGCGGAGGCAAAAACTCGGACATGGGAGGAGTTCGAGGAAGCCATGAAAAACGACTTCCGGACGGCTTTGAAGCGATTCTGGACCACCATCCGCCGTCTCAGGAAGGGGAAGCAGTGCACTGTCAACACCGTGTATGTTGAGGATGGTGTTCTGCTGACCTCAACTGCGGATGTTGTGGATTGGTGGAGGGAATACTTTGAAGACCTCCTCAATCCCACCAACACGCCTTCCTATGAAGAAGCAGTGCCTGGGGAATCTGTGGTGGGCTCTCCTATTTCCGGGGCTGAGGTTGCCGAGGTAGTTAAATAGCTCCTCGGTGGCAAGGCCCCGGGGGTGGATGAGATCCGCCCGGAGTTCCTTAAGGCTCGAGATGCTGTGGGGCTGTCTGTCTTGGTTGACAAGACTCTGCAACATTGCGTGGACATCGGGGGCTGTACCTCTGGATTGGCAGACCGGGGTGGTGGTTCCTCTCTTTAAGAAGGGGAACCGGAGGGTATGCTCCAACTGTCGTGGGATCACACTCCTCAGCCTTCCCGGTAAGGTCTATTCAGGTGTACTGGAGAGGAGGCTAGCTGAACCTCGGATTCAGGAGGAACAGTGTGGTTTTCATCCTGGCCGTGGAACTGTGGACCAGCTCTATACTCTCGACAGGGTTTTTGAGGGTGCATGGGAGTTTGCCCAACCAGTCTACATGTGCTTTTTGGACTTGGAGAAGGCATTCGACCGTGTCCCCCGGGAAGTCCTGTGGGGAGTGCTCAGAGAGTATGGGGTATCGGACTGTCTGATTGTGGAGATCCGCTCCCTTTATGATCAGTGTCAGAGCTTGGTCCACATTGCCGGCAGTAAGTCGGACCCGTTTCCAGTGAGGGTTGGACTACGCCAAGGCTGCCCTTTGTCACCGATTCTGTTCATAACTTTTATGGAAAAGGGTGGAGTGCCATCTCCGGGTTGGGGCGGAGGCCTTGCCCCCTAGTGAAAGAGTTCAAGTACCTCGGAGTCTTGTTAACAAGTGAGTGAAGAGTGGATCGTGAGATCGACAGGCGGGTCGGTGCGGCGTCTTCATTAATGCGGACGCTGTATCGATCCGTTGTGGTGAAGAAAGAGCTGAGCCGGAAGGCAGAGCTCTCAATTTACCGGTCGATCTGCGTTCCCATCCTCACCTTTGGTCATGAGCTTTGGGTTATGACCGAAAGGACAAGATCACGGGTACAAGCGGCCGGAATTAGTTTCCTCCGCCGGGTGGCGGGGCTCTCCCTTAGAGATAGGGTGAGAACCTCTGTCATCCGGGAGGAGCTCAAAGTAAAGCCGCTGCTCCTCCACATCGAGAGGAGCCAGATGAGGTGATTCGGGCATCTGGTCAGGATGCCACCAGAACGCCTCCCTGAGGAGGTGTTTAGGGCACATCCGACCTGTAGGAGGCCACGAGGAAGACCCAGGGCACGTTGGGAAGATTATATCTCCCGTCTGGCCAGGGAACGCCTCGGGATCCCTCGGGAGGAGCTGGACGAAGTGGCTGGGGAGAGGAAAGTCTGGGCTTCCCTACTTAGGCTGTTGCCCCCGCAACCCGACCTCAGATAAGCGGAAGAAGATGGATGGACATATCGAATGAGTAACCACAAATATCGAATCGATATGTTGTTCAATTAAATAGCTACACCCCAAATATATATATATACAGACATATTTATTTTCACTCAATATGGCCCCCGAGTGAAAATAATTGCCCAGGTCTGCGCTAAATGGATTGCGCTCCTAATTTTCTCATTTAAGAGACGGAATCCTCTGCTCATGACCCTAGTAGATCAGCTTTGCGTGTGCTATCAATCTTGCACGTGTTTTAGTACACGTAAACCTTTAGTAGATCAACGTATTATAATATTTTCCCTTAAAAATCCACATTGCACTAAAATACAGACACGCATATAATACTTTCCTGTCTGACTTTGGCTCCTATTTTTCCTGGCTGGCTGACTTGTGAGGGTAGCCAATCCCTCATGGATTTCTGGAGGCTATCACCATGGAGACGGTGCTCTGCCACACGTGTCTATAGATCCTGCTGCTGGATAGAGGGCACAACCAGAGGTGGTGCATTCCCTGCGTCTCCATTCTGCGCTCAACAATGAGCTAGGGTGGTGGGAGAGATAAGATTTGGTCGACGTATGCGCTGAAATATTTACAGACTGAGATGCAGCGGAGGAAAGAGGGCAGATGAGGTGATGAGGACGAGAGCAGAAATATGGTGTGTGTGAAAGTTATGTGACAGGAGTGGAGGATTACAGAGGGAGAGGAGGGGGGAGGTCTGCAGTGAGAGGAAGAGGAAGCCTCATCCCTGTCTGTGTCATGCAGACAAATAGCGTGTGATGCTAATGACTGGCTAAAGCTTTTGCCCCTGCTGAGAACAGCCGCTAATATGACTGCTAATAAAGGTGCCGTGCAACGCTGTCGCATTCCAGCAGTCGCTCAACTGTCACCCAAAATTAGCCAAATGGGAGCCCTACGTCTCCTGCCTCCTCGCCCCTCTCCAGCCTCGCATTAATGCGCCACAAAATGGGCTTCCCTCTCCAGAAGTGTTATTTCTGCACGTAAGGGCCACTTTCTGACAGTGTGATACAATTTGTTCCATCCCATAATGCTGAGGGTGTCCACTCCATAAAAGATGAAGTGGTCATTTTGTGATGTGAAGCCCTTTTCTTTGATTGCTACCTCTTGTACTGCACACCCCTCCTTAAGGGTTTTCATGGGACCACATTTGAGCAATAAAGGCGCAAAATGATTCAGTTTACATGTTTAATGTAAAAAAATATTTTCATGCTGGTTTGTATTCAAACATTCCTGTCAGCATAGTTCTTGTATTATGTTGTGTTTCGAAGCTCTGCAGTACTAAAATATGGTCACCACCAAGAGAAATTTTAGTAAGTTTCTAGTTAATGGACAGCACAAGAAATTCAATTAGAAAGTGTTGTTTTAAAAAAAACGTTTGTACACTTTAAACACAATATACAGTGCTATACAGTACTGTATGTCAAAAAAAAAGCAAAGGGGGAATGGATTAACGTTCTAATAAACACAAAAGCCAAAACAACAACATATTTGAACTGTCCTTATTTCAGCCACCCTGCTGACACACGCACACACTGGCACTAGCCTTGTGGTGCACTCACAATTTGGAATCACAAAACTCCTTAACTTTAACAGCCAGGTTGCTACTGATAAGGTATAGAAAATAAAGTCCACTTTACTAGTCATCTTTGCGTGGAGCAGAAGGAAGGGGAAGGTGGGTAGGTGGCTGTGTCGACAACGCTGTGGATACTTCCTGAATGTTTTAAACCATCGCTTTACTTTTTTCCCTTTGTACTCATATAGAGTTAGCAAAACTAGGAACATGTTGTAAAAAGGCTAATATATAGCCGTATATATATATATATATATATATATATATATATATATATATATATATATATATATATATATATATATATATACAGTATATGTGTGTAGATATATATATATATATATATATATATATATATATATATATATATATATATATATATATATATATATCTTAGAGGTGTCAAAAAATTGATGTTCAGACTAATCATGATTTTTCTTTGTAACGATTCTTAACCCATTCAAAAAAATCAAAAATCGATTTAAAATATATTTGTTGGGTTTTTTTTTTTTTCAATCTGTCCAGTCCAGCTCAGGCAAATCATATTGTTGATAAAGTTGCCCATATCTGCTGTACAGCTTTACTTTACAAAAGAGAAGTTTTGGATACTTCTCTTGTTGCCTTATGTGTATTTGACTTTATTACATGTTTGGGAAGCATTTTATTAAACAAAACCATATAACCGGTAACCAGTAATATACAAATTCTTCAGAGCTGTTTATCTATTTTATGGAGGAATGCAATTAATCATACAACTTGCACCCAATTTAATTTAAAAAAAAAGTATAGATTTTGAATCGAGAATCGATTCTGAATCAAATCGTTGCCCCCAAGAATTGAATCGAATCATGTGGTGCCTAAAGATTCACAGCCCTAATATACATATATACGGTATATATATATATAGTCGTGGTCAAAAGTTTACATACACTTGTAAAGAAGATAATGTCATGGCTGTCTTGAGTTTCCAATAATTTCTACAACTCTTATTTTTTTGTGATAGAGTGATTGGAGTACATACTTGTTGGTCACAAAAACATTCATGAAGTTTGGTTCTATTATGAATTTATTATGGGTCTACTGAAAATGTGACCAAATCTGCTGGGTCAAAAGTATACATACAGCAATGTTAATATTTGGTTACATGTCCCTTGACAAGTTTCACTGCAATAAGGCGCTTTTGGTAGCCATCCACAAGCTTCTGGTTGAATTTTTGACCACTCCTCTTGACAAAATTGGTGCAGTTCAGCTAAATGTGTTGGTTTTCTGACATGGACTTGTTTCTTCAGCATTGTCGACATGTTAAAGTCAGAACTTTGGGAAGGCCATTCTAAAACCTTAATTCTAGCCTGATTTAGCCATTCCTTTACCACTTTTGATGTGTGTTTGGGGTCATTGTCCTGTTGGAACACCCAACTGCGCCCAAGACCAAACCTCCGGGCTGATGATTTTAGGTTGTCCTGAAGATTTTGGAGGTAATCCTCCTTTTTCATTGTACCATTTACTCTCTGTAAAGCACCAGTTCCATTGGCAGCAAAACAGGCCCAGAGCATAATACTATCACCACCATGCTTGACGGTAGGCATAGTGTTCTTGGGATTAAAAGCCTCACCTTTTGTCCTCCAAACATATTGCCGGGTATTGTGCCCAAATAGCTCCATTTTTGTTTCATCTGACCACAGAACTTTCCTCCAGAATATCTTATCTTTGTCCATGTGATGTCAGATGAAACAAAAAAACTATTTGGCCACAATACCCAGCAGTAGGTTTGGAGGATTTATTTTCTTTGTCCTTTGTTGCACAGATAGGCTCCAGCTGTCATGATCCGTGGTCCGGATCATGTTTTGTTTAGGTATGTTCTGTTAGTTTTCGACTCCTTTTAGTGCCTGTTTGTGCACCTCCTGAGTTTAGTCACCATGGTTACTTATGATTTTCACCTGCTTCTGTTGTTTGGGACACACCTGGGTCTAATCAAGAGACTACTATTTTAAGCCTGCCTTTTCCGGTCACTCGTCGTGGCTTCATTATTTGCTTCCCGCTACTGTCACGTAAGATTTGTGAGTTCATGTTTCCAGTGCTAAGTTTTGCTTGTCTCCTAGCCTATGCTAAGTCCTAGTTTCACGTGCGTTAGGCACGCTTGCCTTTTTGTTGTTGTTTCTGTATGTTGGTAGTTCGAATGATTTATGAAGAATAAATCAAAGCCTACCTTCCCGCTGTCCATTCTGCATCTTGGAAGAACAACCGCGCAGCAAGCTGCACCCCCGATCGTGACACCAGCCACCTAGGGATGATGTTTGATAAGAAATTATCGAGTTCGAGCCTATTATCGAATCCTCTTATCGAACCGATTCCTTATCGAGTCCAGATAGGTTGTTGTATATGGAAAAAAACACACAATATTTGGTTTAACAAAAGCTCACTTTTATTATATAAGAAAAAAATAAAATCTAATAAATAAATAAATATTGACTGTTACCCCCTAAAAAATAAAATAAAACAAATAAATATTGACTGTTGTTACCCAAAGTATATTAAGTGGGATTTTTCAGAAAAACAAATATATACAGTAACACAAAAACAACCTGTCTCTGTGATCACTATAGGTGTATAAATAATAATATAGTGTTCAATAAAATCAGTCCCTTGGGCACAAAACTGAAAATAATACAGCTCTCCAAAAAGTGCACTTCTGCTGCTATTTGACATAACTGTTTGTTATGATGCTTTGACATTTTGGCACTTTATTTCTTTATTGAAAGAAAATTCTATGAAAAGAAAAGTTGTTTGCAAATGTGGTTACAATGCTAAAAAATAAAACGTTAAAGCTAAAAAAAGAAATACACTTTATTGAGTTAACATTATTTCTTTATAGGGGGAAAAGATGTGATGTTATGAGCTAGGGCAGGGGTCGGCAACCCGCGGCTCCGGAGCCGCATGCGGTTCTTTGATCACTCTGATGCGCTCAGCTGCATACTTGCTGACCCTCCCGGGCAACAATATTGAGGGTGTGCCTTTAGCGTCCGATTTTACACTATCTGCGTGCCGGCCCAGTCACATGTTGTATGCAGGCTCTGCCCTTCACACTTAAGTGACTGCAAGGCATACTTGGTCAACAGCCATACAGGTCACACTGAGGGTGGCCGTATAAAACAACTTTAACACTGCTACTAATATGCACCACACTGTGAACCCACACCAAACAAGAATGACAAACACATTTCTGGAGAACATCCGCACCGTAACACAACATAAACACAACAGAACAAATACCCAGAATCCCATGCAGCACTAACTCTTCCGGGCTACATTATACACCCCCGCTACCACCAACCCCCCACCCCAACCCCGCCCACCTCAACCGACGCATGGAGGGGGGAGGGGGGGTTGGGAGGGGGTTGGTGGTAGCGGGGGTGTATAATGTAGCCCGGAAGAGTTAGTGCTGCATGGGATTCTGGGTATTTGTTATGTTGTGTCACGGTGGGGATGTTGTCCAGAAATGTGTTTGTCATTCTTGTTTGGTGTGGGTTCACAGTGTGGCGCATATTAGTAACAGTGTTAAAGTTGTTTTATACGGCCACCCTCAGTGTAACCTGTATGGCTGTTGACTAAGTATGCATTGCAGTCACTTATATGTGTCTGCAGAAGCCGCATACAACATGTAACTGGGCTGGCACGCTGTTTATACAGCCTGTAGAGGCCGCTAAAGACAGTGCCATCACGGCAGGCCCTTATTATTGTCGTTTTGGTGAAAATCAGCAGACATTCGAGAGAATACTTTTAATTTAATAATTTTGGGAGTCTCCTGGAAAAGTTGGGAGGGTTGGCAAGTATGATGCTGTCAAGCGCCATTCATACAGAACTCGCAAAATAACGTCTCGCGGGTCGCGGGTCTGGTTTATACATAGCACAAATTTAAAAAAAAACACTATGCAGTGTTATTTCATTTTAAATTTAAAAATAGTTTTGTGGCTCCCATTGTTTTCTTGTGAAACGGGTCAAAATGGCTCTTTGAGTGGTAAAGGTAGCCGACCCCTGAGCTAGGGAATATACCAACTACACTATCCAGCATGCAACGGGAGTGACGAGCATGCGCGGTAGCCCCGAAAAGTGTTGTTGCATGTCGTCACCCGGCAGCTAAGAATGAGGTTATGAGCACGCTGTGAAAGTAAACGTCAAGAACTCAGCCAACACGCCTCGTCTGCATTATTTATAATTAGATAGACAACACATATACAGTGTGATTTTGTTTTGTTTACAAGGAAAGAAAAACAAAAGTTAAAAAAGGGAGATGTTGTATATATATGTATGTGCTGCGGTTGCTTTAAGAACGTTGCGACAGCTGCCGTAAAGGAGGTGCGTTGCTAGCTTGGCTGCTATGTTTCCGGTTGGTCGTAAAAGTGTTCGTCATGTGTTTGTACCCTACTCAAATCTCTCAGTAAAGTTATTCATTGGATTATACCTTTTGTTTTGAACTTTATTACACCTTGGAGCGCTTTTTCCAGTCCATTTTCTTTCCTGCTTTCGCTATCTGCGCCTAATGACTGAGCTACGTGACGTCATTTCTTGTGATGTCTCCCGGGGCATTTGTGGCCGGGACGGGATTCGTTCCCAGGGATTCAAATAAAGAACCAACTCTTTTTTTTTACTATAGTGGTCTCGATAACGGGTACCGGTTCTCAAAAAGGGATTCGAGTCCGAGGACTCGGTTCTTTTCTTATCGAACAACCGGGAAAACCGGTTTCGAGTATCATCCCTACAGCCACCCCTGCGATGGATGGATGTTGTGCTGTCATTTTTGTGTGTTCAGTATGCAGGGATTCATGATGGCCATTATATTTAAAATAGTTATCGACTGCCTAGATACGCGGGCATGAAGTTATGCAAGACATTATAACTTAAAAAAAAAATCACTGGTCTAAATGAATATTCTATGTACAGATCTACTTTCTCCTATGCACACATGCACAATGAATGCCACGATGTTATTTGATTTAAATGCCAACGTCATTTTAATTGCCGAGTGGCATATGAGTGAGCTGGAGTGGCTGTGATGAAGAATGTTCAATCCAAGGTCACACGGCGACATCGTCATGTAATGTGCGATGGCGAAGCTGCGGAGGCTTCCTGTGGCTCAGTCATTGTGGGGCTTGGGAGCGTCCGGGCAAACACTCCTCTCTCCCACTTTCATAACAAGCCGACAGCACAGAGGCGAGAGGACACCTGAGACTGAAGCTGTCCTGTAGGCAACGCCTCTTAACAGCGGGATTTAAAATCATTTACATAAGACGCCGTGTGGTAGCGGCGGGATCATTTCGGCTGGCAATGTGTGAAAGCTATCGAGTCAGCTTTTACTGCATGTTCACTCTCTGCTATCAAACGCTTTATTTGTTTGTACAATGCTGACCCCAAACAATGAAGTGCACTTGACTCCTTTTAAAGATACAATGAACAGCTGAGCAGCACAGTATTCATTATTTGTTATCCATTAGCTGAGACGGCAAAGCAATTACAGCAATTCAATTGTTCCTCTTTTTTTTTAAAAGAGTGATTCAGCGCATTAATAACAGTCGCCCATTGCTTTATTCTTAAGGATGCTGCACTCTTATTTCCACCAAAGAGCTTCTTGTGTTGAATGTTTGGACACCAAATTATTCGATTATGATCAGGGCTGCAATGTTTGAGGCATGTTTAACTTATGCATAAAACATAATGCACTTTTTGACAACATTTATTTTTGTCCCACTGAATTAGCATTCATCACTTGCATTCTTTTTCAGCAGCGCATGTATACTGAGAAACAGGAGTTGAATGTGTGCAAACTGGAAAGTTAACAAGTGTTTTGATTGAAAAAAAGGTAACACTTTAGTATGGGGAACATATTCGAAGTAACAAAGACTTAATTTAGAGTTATTTGGACACTAGGGGAACATGTAAGGGTTATGGTTAGGGTTACTAATAAGCAATAATTCTGAGTTTATTGAGGGAATACTTTTAGTTAATGGCTTACTGGTTGTATAATAAGGCCATGCAGAATAAGGCATTAAAAGGGAACATTATCACCAGACCTATGTCAGCGTCAATATATACCTTGATGAAAAAAGACCATATATTTTTTTAACCGATTTCCGAACTCTAAATGGGTGAATTTTGCGAATTAAACACCTTTCTATTATTCGCTCTCGGAGCGATGACGTCACATCGGGAAGAAATCCGCCATTTTCTCAAACACATTACAAACACCGAGTCAAATCAGCTCTGTTATTTTTCGTTTTTTCGACTGTTTTCCGTACCTTGGAGACATCATGCCTCGTCAGTGTGTTGTCGGAGGGTGTAACATTACGAACAGGGACGGATTCAAGTTGCACCAGTGGCCCAAAGATGCGAAAGTGGCAAGAAATTGGACGTTTGTTCCGCACACTTTACCGACGAAAGCTATGCTACGACAGAGATGGCATAGAAGAATATCGACCCTAGCTTCCCTGGCCTGATGACATCAACTCCAAAACTGGACAGATCAGCTTTCAGGAAAAGAGCGCGGATGAGGGTATGTCTACAGAATATATTAATTGATGAAAACTGGGCTGTCTGCACTCTCAAAGTGCATGTTGTTGCCAAATGTATTTCATATGCTGTAAACCTAGTTCATAGTTGTTAGTTTCCTTTAATGCCAAACAAACACATACCAATTGTTGGTTAGAAGGCGATCGCCGAATTCGTCCTCGCTTTTTCTCGTGTCGCTGGCTGTCGTGTCGTTTTCGTCGGTTTTGCTTGCATACGGTTCAAACCGATATGGCTCAATAGCTTCAGTTTCTTCTTCAATTTCGTTTTCGCTACCTGCCTCCACACTACAACCATCCGTTTCGATACATGCGTAATCTGTTGAATCGCTTAAGCCGCTGAAATCCGAGTCTGAATCCGAGCTAATGTCGCTATTCCTTGCTGTTCTATCCGCCATGTTTGTTTGTATTGGCATTACTGTGTGACGTCACAGGAAAATGGACGGGTGTATATAACGATGGTTAAAATCAGGCACTTTGAAGCTTTTTTTAGGGATATTGCGTGATGGGTAAAATTTTGAAAAAAACTTCGAAAAATAAAATAAGCCACTGGGAACTGATTTTTAATGGTTTTAACCCTTCTGAAATTGTGATAATGTTCCCCTTTAATAAGGACTTAATAATGACTAATTAAGAGCCAATATGTTACTAATTTGCATGTTAATAAGCAACTAAATAATGGTGAATATATTCCCCACACTAAAGTGTTACCGAAAAAAAAATTAAACACCATTTTGTTCTTATTTTTAGTAATCAACTCAACATTGGAAAAAAATGCTACAAGAAAGAATACAAAAAGGTTTTTGTATTTTTTTAAGAGCACAAAAACAACAATTAATTGCAAAATGTGTAGCTCAAAATAAAGTGCCTTTTGAAGTTCCATAAACATGAAAAGGTGTTTTATTAGCAAAGACGTCAGTAGTCGCAGCAACAACATCTCCACGTCTCCCCGACTTCCCAGTCAGGTGCAATCGATTTACAATACAGGCTTCTCTTTTTTGTTGTGTTGCCAAACTATATATTTGTTTCCACACGTTCGGATTATAAATTAGAGGAGGCTGTGGTCAGTCATGTTTGTTTACCTGGTGCGCTCCCCCTAGTGTTCCGGACATGAAGTTTATCGCGCTCCTTAGTTCCGCACTGTAGAAGTGTTTGTTTTACGGTACTTCGATATTTGAATGCTTGTGAATCGATTCCAAAACTTCCACGTCTGAATCGAGATTCATCAAAGAATCTTAAAGTTATTGTGTGGATTTATTTGCATAGAACGTTTGGGGGTTTTTGGTTGTTTTTTTCTGGGGACAAATACATACACAGAAATCATACAAACCCTGTTTCCATATGAGTTGGGAAATTGTGTTAGATGTAAATATAAACGGAATACAATGATTTGCAAATCCTTTTCAACCCATATTCAATTGAATACACTACAAAGACAACATATTTGATGTTCAAACTCAAAAACTTTATTTTATTTTGCAAATAATAATTAACTTAGAGTTTCATGGCTGCAACACGTGCCAAAGTAGTTGGGAAAGGGCATGTTCACCACTGTGTTACATGGCCTTTCCTTTTAACAACACTCAGTAAACGTTTGGGAACTGAGGAGACACATTTTTTAAGCTTCTCAGGTGAAATTATTTCCCATTCTTGCTTGATGTACAGCTTAAGTTGTTCAACAGTCCGGGGGTCTCCGTTGTGGTATTTTAGGCTTCATAATGCGCCACACATTTTCAATGGGAGACAGGTCTGGACTACAGGCAGGCCAGTCTAGTACCCGCACTCTTTTACTATGAAGCCACGTTGATGTAACATGTGGCTTGGCATTGTCTTGCTGAAATAGGCAGGGGCGTCCATGGTAACGTTGCTTGGATGGCAACATATGTTGCTCCAAAACCTGTATGTACCTTTCAGCATTAATTGTGCCTTCACAGATGTGTAAGTTACCCATGTCTTGGGCACTAATACACCCCCATACCATCACAGATGCTGGCTTTTCAACTTTGCGCCTATAACAATCCGGATGGTTCTTTTCCTCTTTGGTCCGGAGGACACGACGTCCACAGTTTCCAAAAACAATTTCAAATGTGGACTCACAGAACGCTTTTCCACTTTGTATCAGTCCATCTTAGATGAGCTCAGGCCCAGCGAAGCCGACGACGTTTCTGGGTGTTGTTGATAAACGGTTTTCGCCTTGCATAGGAGAGATTTAACTTGCACTTACAGATGGAGCGACCAACTGTAGTTACTGACAGTGGGTTTCTGAAGTGTTCCTGAGCCCATGTGGTGATATCCTTTACACACTGATGTCGCTTGTTGATGCAGTACAGCCTGAGGGATCGAAGGTCACGGGCTTAGCTGCTTACGTGCAGTGATTTTTCCAGATTCTCTGAACCCTTTGATGATATTACAGACCGTAGATGGTGAAATCCCTAAATTCCTTGCAATAGCTGGTTGAGAAAGGTTTTTCTTAAACTGTTCAACAATTTGCTCACGCATTTGTTGACAAAGTGGTGACCCTCGCCTCTTCCTCGTTTGTGAATGACTGAACATTTCATGGAATCTACTTTAATACCCAATCATGGCACCCACCTATTCCCAATTTGCCTGTTCACCTGTGGGATGTTCCAAACGTTATCAGTATTTATTGCCACCTTTCCCAACTTCTTTGTCACATGTTGCTGGCATCAAATTCTAAAGTTAATGATTATTTTCCCAAAAAAAAATGTTTTTGAGTTTGAACATCAAATATGTTGTCTTTGTAGCATATTCAACTGAATTTGGGTTAAAAAATGATTTGCAAATCATTGTATTCCTTTATATTTACATCTAACACAATTTCCCAACTCATATGGAAACGAGGTTTGTACAATTGATGACAAGTACAAAAGTGGTGCAGAGTGCCTTATTCAAACGAGGTGTTAGCGTGTACTACACAGCTGTCACAATGGAGACACTCATTTACTGCACATTCATGTTATCATGCTCCTACATGGGGCGTTTTGCTATGTTCACAAACATAGCAAATATAATACATATCACTTTTTCTGGACATCTTTACAAGTTTCCTATATGAAAATAATGAACGCATTTCTAATTAAATCAACCCTTAAGTCATTCATCAGCTGGACAGATGATATGATATCACATATCTGACAGAAATATGCCAGTTGTCGACAGGGGCACGGAAGATTGTCTCTTTCCGTCGTCTGTCATATTGCACTGATTGCTTCCTTCTGACCACAGCGCAGTCATTTGTCTGCCAGTTTGCACAAACATTCCAAAAGTGCCAAACGTAAACACAAAAATGTTTCAATCTTAATAAATCACATTGTTAGTGATTATATTTGTGTCTCGTCTTACTACTACTGTGGGTTTTCTAATAATCAGCACATATTGGAATTGATCTTTAATGTCATTGCACAAGTACAACGAAATGTATATTATCATACATATTATTCAGATACTGATTTATGGTGTTTAATGGTGCAAGGACAGATTGTGAAGCAAAATTAAAATCAAATCAAGTGAAAATTGTTCTTGGGAATAATAATTGATCATGAATTATGTTGGAAACCGCAGATTGAATATATGTGTCACGGTGTGTTGTTGACGAACCCCAAGATGCAGAGATGGCAGCAGGCTTGGTACAAGAAAACATGGTTTTAATGTTCAAAAATAAGAAAAGGAAAACACGAACCAGAAACCAGGAAGCAGGAACAGGAGTCAGGATCCAGGGAATAGCTTAAAGCACATAGCTAGCAACGACAGCAAACAACGACAAGTAGGAACGACAATAATCCAGCCGTGACTGGAGGAGAAGGCAGGTTTAAATAGCAGCTGGCTGATTGACACCAGGTGTGGCCAGGTGCCAATCAGCCACAGCTGAGGGGACACAGCACTCAGGGAGACAAGTAGGAAATAAAGACAAAATAAAAGCGCTGACAGAAAACTAAGACAAACGCAGAGAAAAAACTAAAACACAGTCAAACTGTCAGGGACAAGCCTGACAGTAGCCCCCCTTCCTATAACGGATACCAGACGTTCTAGAACCCCCCACCCCCCCCAAAAAAAGTCCAAAGTCACGGGAGGGTGGAGGGAGGACAAGGAGGTGGGCCACCAGGCCAAATGTCCCCGCAACCAGCGGGGAAGAGTTAGGTGGCGACAGCGAGTTGAACGCCGCCGCAATTGGCGAGGTGGCTCGTCCGCCGGCGTGGGAGTACCCACCGGAGACGATGGTGGCGCCCTCTGCTGGCCCACCGGAGACGAGGATGGTGGCGCCCTCTGCTGCTGGCCCACCGGAGACGAGGATGGTGGCGCCCTCTGCTGCTGGCCCACCGGAGACGAGGATGGTGGCGCCCTCTGCTGCTGGCCCACCGGAGACGAGGATGGTGGCGCCCTCTGCTGGCCCACCGGAGACAAGGATGGTGGCGCCCTCTGCTGGCCCACCGGAGACGAGGATGGTGGCGCCCTTTGCTGGCCCACCGGAGACAAGGATGGTGGCGCCGTCTGCTGCTGGCCCACCGTAGAGGATGGTGGTGCCGTAGGTTGTAGGCCCACCGGAGTGCATGGTGGCATCTGCCGGCCCACCGGAGTGCATGGTGGAGCCGTCTGTTTCAGACCCACCGGAGTGCATGGTGGCGTCTGCCGGCCCACCGGAGTGCATGGTGGAGCCGTCTGTTTCAGACCCACCGGACTGCATGGTGGCGCCGTCTGTTTCAGACCCACCGGACTGCATGGTGGCGCCGTTGGTTGCAGACCCACCGGAGATGATGGTGGCGTCTGCCGGCCCACCGGAGATGATGGTGGCGTCTGCCGGCCCACCGGAGTGCATGGTGGCGTCTGCCGGCCCACCGGAGTGCATGGTGGCGTCTGCCGGCCCACCGGAGTGAATGGTGGCGCCGTAGGTTGCAGACCCACCGGAGATGATGGCGCCGTCTCTTGCAGACCCACTGGGGCGAGAAGTAGCTGTGCCTCCCCAGCGGCACAGCTACTCATAGCCCCCCCCCCAAGGGACGGATCCCAGACGTCCCCAGATAGGCCCACAGACAACAGGGGTGGGTGGGAGAGGGCTTGAAAAGCGGCCGAACTTCTCTTCAAATTAGCCATTAATTCCAAAGCTTTGTTAAGCCTCTCTGCGAGGTTCGAATTAGGCTGGATTATTATGTGACGGTGTGTTGTTGACGAACCCCAAGATGCAGAGATGGCAGCAGGCTTGGTACAAGAAAACATGGTTTTAATGTTCAAAAATAAGAAAAGGAAAACACGAACCAGAAACCAGGAAGCAGGAACAGGAGTCAGGATCCAGGGAATAGCTTTAAGCACATAGCTAGCAACGACAGGTAGGAACGACAATAATCCAGCCGTGACTGGAGGAGAAGGCAGGTTTGAATAGCAGCTGGCTGATTGACACCAGGTGTGGCCAGGTGCCAATCAGCCACAGCTGAGGGGACACAGCACTCAGGGAGACAAGTAGGAAATAAAGACAAAATAAAAGCGCTGACAGAAAACTAAGACAAACGCAGAGAAAAAACTAAAACACAGTCAAACTGTCAGGGACAAGCCTGACAGTAGCCCCCCTTCCTATAACGGATACCAGACGTTCTAGAACCCCCCACCCCCCCCCAAAAAAAGTCCAAAGTCACGGGAGGGTGGAGGGAGGACAAGGAGGTGGGCCACCAGGCCAAATGTCCCCGCAACCAGCGGGGAAGAGTTAGGTGGCGACGGCGAGTTGAACGCCGCCGCAATTGGCGAGGTGGCTCGTCCGCCGGCGTGGGAGTACCCACCGGAGACGATGGTGCCGCCCTCTGCTGGCCCACCGGAGACGAGGATGGTGGCGCCCTCTGCTGGCCCACCGGAGTCGAGGATGGTGGCGCCCTCTGCTGCTGGCCCACCGGAGACGAGGATGGTGGCGCCCTCTGCTGCTGGCCCACCGGAGACGAGGATGGTGGCGCCCTCTGCTGCTGGCCCACCGGAGACGAGGATGGTGGCGCCCTCTGCTGGCCCACCGGAGAGAAGGATGGTGGCGCCCTCTGCTGGCCCACCGGAGACGAGGATGGTGGCGCCCTCTGCTGGCCCACCGGAGACAAGGATGGTGGCGCCGTCTGCTGCTGGCCCACCGTAGAGGATGGTGGTGCCGTAGGTTGTAGGCCCACCGGAGTGCATGGTGGCATCTGCCGGCCCACCGGAGTGCATGGTGGAGCCGTCTGTTTCAGACCCACCGAAGTGCATGGTGGCGTCTGCCGGCCCACCGGAGTGCATGGTGGAGCCGTCTGTTTCAGACCCACTGGACTGCATGGTGGCGCCGTCTGTTTCAGACCCACCGGACTGCATGGTGGCGCCGTCTGTTTCAGACCCACCGGACTGCATGGTGGCGCCGTTGGTTGCAGACCCACCGGAGATGATGGTGGCGTCTGCCGGCCCACCGGAGTGCATGGTGGCGTCTGCCGGCCCACCGGAGTGCATGGTGGCGTCTGCCGGCCCACCGGAGTGAATGGTGGCGCCGTAGGTTGCAGACCCACCGGAGATGATGGCGCCGTCTCTTGCAGACCCACTGGGGCGAGAAGTAGCTGTGCCTCCCCAGCGGCACAGCTACTCATAGCCCCCCCCCCAAGGGACGGATCCCAGACGTCCCCAGATAGGCCCACAGACAACAGGGGTGGGTGGGAGAGGGCTTGAAAAGCGGCCGAACTTCTCTTCAAATTAGCCATTAATTCCAAAGCTTTGTTAAGCCTCTCTGCCATGGACATCTCTGCGAGGTTCGAATTAGGCTGGATTATTATGTGACGGTGTGTTGTTGACGAACCCCAAGATGCAGAGATGGCAGCAGGCTTGGTACAAGAAAACATGGTTTTAATGTTCAAAAATAAGAAAAGGAAAACACGAACCAGAAACCAGGAAGCAGGAACAGGAGTCAGGATCCAGGGAATAGCTTTAAGCACATAGCTAGCAACGACAGGTAGGAACGACAATAATCCAGCCGTGACTGGAGGAGAAGGCAGGTTTAAATAGCAGCTGGCTGATTGACACCAGGTGTGGCCAGGTGCCAATCAGCCACAGCTGAGGGGACACAGCACTCAGGGAGACAAGTAGGAAATAAAGACAAAATAAAAGCGCTGACAGAAAACTAAGACAAACGCAGAGAAAAAACTAAAACACAGTCAAACTGTCAGGGACAAGCCTGACAGTAGCCCCCCTTCCTATAACGGATACCAGACGTTCTAGAACCCCCCACCCCCCCCAAAAAAAGTCCAAAGTCACGGGAGGGTGGAGGGAGGACAAGGAGGTGGGCCACCAGGCCAAATGTCCCCGCAACCAGCGGGGAAGAGTTAGGTGGCGACAGCGAGTTGAACGCCGCCGCAATTGGCGAGGTGGCTCGTCCGCCGGCGTGGGAGTACCCACCGGAGACGATGGTGGCGCCCTCTGCTGGCCCACCGGAGACGAGGATGGTGGCGCCCTCTGCTGCTGGCCCACCGGAGACGAGGATGGTGGCGCCCTCTGCTGCTGGCCCACCGGAGACGAGGATGGTGGCGCCCTCTGCTGCTGGCCCACCGGAGACGAGGATGGTGGCGCCCTCTGCTGGCCCACCGGAGACAAGGATGGTGGCGCCCTCTGCTGGCCCACCGGAGACGAGGATGGTGGCGCCCTTTGCTGGCCCACCGGAGACAAGGATGGTGGCGCCGTCTGCTGCTGGCCCACCGTAGAGGATGGTGGTGCCGTAGGTTGTAGGCCCACCGGAGTGCATGGTGGCATCTGCCGGCCCACCGGAGTGCATGGTGGAGCCGTCTGTTTCAGACCCACCGGAGTGCATGGTGGCGTCTGCCGGCCCACCGGAGTGCATGGTGGAGCCGTCTGTTTCAGACCCACCGGACTGCATGGTGGCGCCGTCTGTTTCAGACCCACCGGACTGCATGGTGGCGCCGTTGGTTGCAGACCCACCGGAGATGATGGTGGCGTCTGCCGGCCCACCGGAGATGATGGTGGCGTCTGCCGGCCCACCGGAGTGCATGGTGGCGTCTGCCGGCCCACCGGAGTGCATGGTGGCGTCTGCCGGCCCACCGGAGTGAATGGTGGCGCCGTAGGTTGCAGACCCACCGGAGATGATGGCGCCGTCTCTTGCAGACCCACTGGGGCGAGAAGTAGCTGTGCCTCCCCAGCGGCACAGCTACTCATAGCCCCCCCCCCAAGGGACGGATCCCAGACGTCCCCAGATAGGCCCACAGACAACAGGGGTGGGTGGGAGAGGGCTTGAAAAGCGGCCGAACTTCTCTTCAAATTAGCCATTAATTCCAAAGCTTTGTTAAGCCTCTCTGCCATGGACATCTCTGCGAGGTTCGAATTAGGCTGGATTATTATGTGACGGTGTGTTGTTGACGAACCCCAAGATGCAGAGATGGCAGCAGGCTTGGTACAAGAAAACATGGTTTTAATGTTCAAAAATAAGAAAAGGAAAACACGAACCAGAAACCAGGAAGCAGGAACAGGAGTCAGGATCCAGGGAATAGCTTTAAGCACATAGCTAGCAACGACAGGTAGGAACGACAATAATCCAGCCGTGACTGGAGGAGAAGGCAGGTTTAAATAGCAGCTGGCTGATTGACACCAGGTGTGGCCAGGTGCCAATCAGCCACAGCTGAGGGGACACAGCACTCAGGGAGACAAGTAGGAAATAAAGACAAAATAAAAGCGCTGACAGAAAACTAAGACAAACGCAGAGAAAAAACTAAAACACAGTCAAACTGTCAGGGACAAGCCTGACAGTAGCCCCCCTTCCTATAACGGATACCAGACGTTCTAGAACCCCCCACCCCCCCCAAAAAAAGTCCAAAGTCACGGGAGGGTGGAGGGAGGACAAGGAGGTGGGCCACCAGGCCAAATGTCCCCGCAACCAGCGGGGAAGAGTTAGGTGGCGACAGCGAGTTGAACGCCGCCGCAATTGGCGAGGTGGCTCGTCCGCCGGCGTGGGAGTACCCACCGGAGACGATGGTGGCGCCCTCTGCTGGCCCACCGGAGACGAGGATGGTGGCGCCCTCTGCTGCTGGCCCACCGGAGACGAGGATGGTGGCGCCCTCTGCTGCTGGCCCACCGGAGACGAGGATGGTGGCGCCCTCTGCTGCTGGCCCACCGGAGACGAGGATGGTGGCGCCCTCTGCTGGCCCACCGGAGACAAGGATGGTGGCGCCCTCTGCTGGCCCACCGGAGACGAGGATGGTGGCGCCCTTTGCTGGCCCACCGGAGACAAGGATGGTGGCGCCGTCTGCTGCTGGCCCACCGTAGAGGATGGTGGTGCCGTAGGTTGTAGGCCCACCGGAGTGCATGGTGGCATCTGCCGGCCCACCGGAGTGCATGGTGGAGCCGTCTGTTTCAGACCCACCGGAGTGCATGGTGGCGTCTGCCGGCCCACCGGAGTGCATGGTGGAGCCGTCTGTTTCAGACCCACCGGACTGCATGGTGGCGCCGTCTGTTTCAGACCCACCGGACTGCATGGTGGCGCCGTTGGTTGCAGACCCACCGGAGATGATGGTGGCGTCTGCCGGCCCACCGGAGATGATGGTGGCGTCTGCCGGCCCACCGGAGTGCATGGTGGCGTCTGCCGGCCCACCGGAGTGCATGGTGGCGTCTGCCGGCCCACCGGAGTGAATGGTGGCGCCGTAGGTTGCAGACCCACCGGAGATGATGGCGCCGTCTCTTGCAGACCCACTGGGGCGAGAAGTAGCTGTGCCTCCCCAGCGGCACAGCTACTCATAGCCCCCCCCCCAAGGGACGGATCCCAGACGTCCCCAGATAGGCCCACAGACAACAGGGGTGGGTGGGAGAGGGCTTGAAAAGCGGCCGAACTTCTCTTCAAATTAGCCATTAATTCCAAAGCTTTGTTAAGCCTCTCTGCGAGGTTCGAATTAGGCTGGATTATTATGTGACGGTGTGTTGTTGACGAACCCCAAGATGCAGAGATGGCAGCAGGCTTGGTACAAGAAAACATGGTTTTAATGTTCAAAAATAAGAAAAGGAAAACACGAACCAGAAACCAGGAAGCAGGAACAGGAGTCAGGATCCAGGGAATAGCTTTAAGCACATAGCTAGCAACGACAGGTAGGAACGACAATAATCCAGCCGTGACTGGAGGAGAAGGCAGGTTTGAATAGCAGCTGGCTGATTGACACCAGGTGTGGCCAGGTGCCAATCAGCCACAGCTGAGGGGACACAGCACTCAGGGAGACAAGTAGGAAATAAAGACAAAATAAAAGCGCTGACAGAAAACTAAGACAAACGCAGAGAAAAAACTAAAACACAGTCAAACTGTCAGGGACAAGCCTGACAGTAGCCCCCCTTCCTATAACGGATACCAGACGTTCTAGAACCCCCCACCCCCCCCCAAAAAAAGTCCAAAGTCACGGGAGGGTGGAGGGAGGACAAGGAGGTGGGCCACCAGGCCAAATGTCCCCGCAACCAGCGGGGAAGAGTTAGGTGGCGACGGCGAGTTGAACGCCGCCGCAATTGGCGAGGTGGCTCGTCCGCCGGCGTGGGAGTACCCACCGGAGACGATGGTGCCGCCCTCTGCTGGCCCACCGGAGACGAGGATGGTGGCGCCCTCTGCTGGCCCACCGGAGTCGAGGATGGTGGCGCCCTCTGCTGCTGGCCCACCGGAGACGAGGATGGTGGCGCCCTCTGCTGCTGGCCCACCGGAGACGAGGATGGTGGCGCCCTCTGCTGCTGGCCCACCGGAGACGAGGATGGTGGCGCCCTCTGCTGGCCCACCGGAGAGAAGGATGGTGGCGCCCTCTGCTGGCCCACCGGAGACGAGGATGGTGGCGCCCTCTGCTGGCCCACCGGAGACAAGGATGGTGGCGCCGTCTGCTGCTGGCCCACCGTAGAGGATGGTGGTGCCGTAGGTTGTAGGCCCACCGGAGTGCATGGTGGCATCTGCCGGCCCACCGGAGTGCATGGTGGAGCCGTCTGTTTCAGACCCACCGAAGTGCATGGTGGCGTCTGCCGGCCCACCGGAGTGCATGGTGGAGCCGTCTGTTTCAGACCCACTGGACTGCATGGTGGCGCCGTCTGTTTCAGACCCACCGGACTGCATGGTGGCGCCGTCTGTTTCAGACCCACCGGACTGCATGGTGGCGCCGTTGGTTGCAGACCCACCGGAGATGATGGTGGCGTCTGCCGGCCCACCGGAGTGCATGGTGGCGTCTGCCGGCCCACCGGAGTGCATGGTGGCGTCTGCCGGCCCACCGGAGTGAATGGTGGCGCCGTAGGTTGCAGACCCACCGGAGATGATGGCGCCGTCTCTTGCAGACCCACTGGGGCGAGAAGTAGCTGTGCCTCCCCAGCGGCACAGCTACTCATAGCCCCCCCCCCAAGGGACGGATCCCAGACGTCCCCAGATAGGCCCACAGACAACAGGGGTGGGTGGGAGAGGGCTTGAAAAGCGGCCGAACTTCTCTTCAAATTAGCCATTAATTCCAAAGCTTTGTTAAGCCTCTCTGCCATGGACATCTCTGCGAGGTTCGAATTAGGCTGGATTATTATGTGACGGTGTGTTGTTGACGAACCCCAAGATGCAGAGATGGCAGCAGGCTTGGTACAAGAAAACATGGTTTTAATGTTCAAAAATAAGAAAAGGAAAACACGAACCAGAAACCAGGAAGCAGGAACAGGAGTCAGGATCCAGGGAATAGCTTTAAGCACATAGCTAGCAACGACAGGTAGGAACGACAATAATCCAGCCGTGACTGGAGGAGAAGGCAGGTTTAAATAGCAGCTGGCTGATTGACACCAGGTGTGGCCAGGTGCCAATCAGCCACAGCTGAGGGGACACAGCACTCAGGGAGACAAGTAGGAAATAAAGACAAAATAAAAGCGCTGACAGAAAACTAAGACAAACGCAGAGAAAAAACTAAAACACAGTCAAACTGTCAGGGACAAGCCTGACAGTAGCCCCCCTTCCTATAACGGATACCAGACGTTCTAGAACCCCCCACCCCCCCCCCAAAAAAAGTCCAAAGTCACGGGAGGGTGGAGGGAGGACAAGGAGGTGGGCCACCAGGCCAAATGTCCCCGCAACCAGCGGGGAAGAGTTAGGTGGCAACGGCGAGTTGAACGCCGCCGCAATTGGCGAGGTGGCTCGTCCGCCGGCGTGGGAGTACCCACCGGAGACGATGGTGGCGCCCTCTGCTGGCCCACCGGAGACGAGGATGGTGGCGCCCTCTGCTGGCCCACCGGAGACGAGGATGGTGGCGCCCTCTGCTGCTGGCCCACCGGAGACGAGGATGGTGGCGCCCTCTGCTGCTGGCCCACCGGAGACGAGGATGGTGGCGCCCTCTGCTGCTGGCCCACCGGAGACGAGGATGGTGGCGCCCTCTGCTGGCCCACCGGAGACAAGGATGGTGGCGCCCTCTGCTGGCCCACCGGAGACGAGGATGGTGGCGCCCTCTGCTGGCCCACCGGAGACAAGGATGGTGGCGCCGTCTGCTGCTGGCCCACCGTAGAGGATGGTGGTGCCGTAGGTTGTAGGCCCACCGGAGTGCATGGTGGCATCTGCCGGCCCACCGGAGTGCATGGTGGAGCCGTCTGTTTCAGACCCACCGAAGTGCATGGTGGCGTCTGCCGGCCCACCGGAGTGCATGGTGGAGCCGTCTGTTTCAGACCCACTGGACTGCATGGTGGCGCCGTCTGTTTCAGACCCACCGGACTGCATGGTGGCGCCGTCTGTTTCAGACCCACCGGACTGCATGGTGGCGCCGTTGGTTGCAGACCCACCGGAGATGATGGTGGCGTCTGCCGGCCCACCGGAGTGCATGGTGGCGTCTGCCGGCCCACCGGAGTGCATGGTGGCGTCTGCCGGCCCACCGGAGTGAATGGTGGCGCCGTAGGTTGCAGACCCACCGGAGATGATGGCGCCGTCTCTTGCAGACCCACTGGGGCGAGAAGTAGCTGTGCCTCCCCAGCTGCACAGCTACTCATAGCCCCCCCCCCCCCAAGGGACGGATCCCAGACGTCCCCAGATAGGCCCACAGACAACAGGGGTGGGTGGGAGAGGGCTTGAAAAGCGGCCGAACTTCTCTTCAAATTAGCCATTAATTCCAAAGCTTTGTTAAGCCTCTCCGCCATGGACATCTCTGCGAGGTTCGAATTAGGCTGGATTATTATGTCACGGTGTGTTGTTGACGAACCCCAAGATGCAGAGATGGCAGCAGGCTTGGTACAAGAAAACATGGTTTTAATGTTCAAAAATAAGAAAAGGAAAACACGAACCAGAAACCAGGAAGCAGGAACAGGAGTCAGGATCCAGAGAATAGCTTAAAGCACATAGCTAGCAACGACAGCAAACAACGACAGGTAGGAACGACAATAATCCAGCCGTGACTGGAGGAGAAGGCAGGTTTAAATAGCAGCTGGCTGATTGACACCAGGTGTGGCCAGGTGCCAATCAGCCACAGCTGAGGGGACACAGCACTCAGGGAGACAAGTAGGAAATAAAGACAAAATAAAAGTGCTGACAGAAAACTAAGACAAACGCATAGAAAAAACTAAAACAGTCAAACTGTCAGGGACAAGCCTGACAATATGAAGGGAAATATATCCAAATCCATTGCTATTTTTAATAAAGTAAGACACATGTTGAATAAGAAATGTCTGCATATGTTAAATTATTAATTTATTTTTCCATATCTAACATATTGTGTTGAAGCTTGGGGAAATGTTTATAAAACAAACATAGACCCAATAGTTAAACTTAAAAAAAGGGTTGCTAGAATAATACACAAAGCGTGCTACTATGAACCTACCAATCCATTATTCCTACGTTCAGATATGGTGTTTTCAAAAACAATGGAAATTGTGTTTCGAATAAAGAACAACACCCTTCCAGCTTGTATTCATAGGTTATTTAAATTAAGAGGAGAAATGTATAATTTACGGGGGATATTGATTTTTGAAATATGTAAAGTAAGAACGAATATAAAATACAAACGTATTTCAGTTTTAGGAGTTAAATGATGGAACAAGCTCAGTGATGAGTTGCAGACATGTACTTCTTTGTTAAGGTTTAAGAAAGCCTTGAAAGGTGAAATAATGGAAAATTATAAAATATAGCAATGATTACTTTCATCCCATTGATTTTTTAAACGTTGATGTTCCAGGCAATCTAATTTTCAATGAATCTATAGGATAGGCAAATATAAACCTTGGCTTCAGCCTATTCCTTTTTCGGTCATTATTTTTCTTTTTGTGTGTGTATGTGTATGATTGTTAACATGTATGATATGTGCTGTTAAATTGATCACACAAAATAAACTCATATCATTCATTCATACTTGAATACAAACACGCTATATGTTTTGCGTGCTCTGTTTTCCTCATTTAGGAGACGCAATCCTTTGCACACGGCTTTAGTGGTTAGCTTTGCGCGCGCTATCCAGTTTGCATGTTTTATAATACATGCAAACCATTAGTGTATATCTGGACCAAAGAGGGACGTAAAAGCTCGTCTTTAGACCCTTGTACATTACGACCCTCCTCTCCAAGCCCACTCACCTGTTCTTACCCCCCCTCCTTGGTTGAAGCTATCCTGCCGGGACCTGCCCTTGATTTATTTGGAAGGTCCTGGCAGGGAGAGGCGGCGATGAGTGGCATTTTAATGTGGTTTTGAGGTGTTTGGTTGAAAACACTATTGATCACAGTGCTGCAGCGTGCTCACACACTAGCACACACCCTCACTGTCCCACAGACCCTCACGCAGCCCTGAGGGAGGAGGCCGGCTGTCAGGCAGGGAATGAGTTTCCATGCGGGTTTGGATTAATGAAATGGGGCCCCTGGTTGCAGAGGAGAGCAGGGGGTCAGACCATTAAGGAATCCCTGGGCATGGCGAGATTGAGCCTGCCAGCCGACTGGTCCCTGACTGACTGATGGACATCAGAGGGGAAAGACGGATAACTCCTCATCACGAATGTCGGTAGGGCAGTTCCAAAACATTCCGCAGGGGGCTTATAGGCGCTTTAAGAGTCAACTCAGTGAAAGCAGACATTAGCTTGATGTCACCTTGTTAGACTCCGTACAATCTATCTTCAGTCTGTCACTGCTTCCACCCAAAGCAATTTCTGTATCATAAGGGAATTTGATATTCCCTTAACAATAACAACATCCAGACAATGCTGTTAGTCCCGTTATAGCACTAAGACATCATTGTTAGTCACCTCACAAAGCCCTTTGCTTTTTAACAGGAATGGATAGTTTCTAACTGCTCACTTATCTGATGAGCTTATTATTTAATGAATGACACAAAATCTGTGTCTCTGTGCAAAGAGTAGTGCTGTTTCTCCTAAAAATATGAATCCACAAATTAGCAGCTGCATTTTATTAAGCATAGGATTGAAAGTGTGGGAAAAAATCAGAGGCTTATAGTCTGGAAATTACAGTACATCTGCCTCCTAAAACCCCAGATTTATTTCTGTGCACGATCATATTCCATTGTGGTTAACCCTTATTAAGGCACTGGTTAATCAAACTATGGAATCGTTATCATAATACTTTTTACAATAACACACCCAAATGAATGCGAGAAAGGGCTATGGAGAAATTGGCACCTTCAACTTAGACTTAAAATGTAGTTGACAACCTAAATGGACGGCGGAAAAGATCATAAGGACTCCTCTTCCTCTTATCCAGGAGATCGCAAAAAGCCTCTGCCTGACCAGGGATCAGAAAATCTGTAGAGACTCCTCCCACCCCCACCAAGGACTGTTTTCACTGCTGGACTCTAGAAAGAGGTTCCGCAGCCTCCGTCGCAAAACCTCCAGGTTCTGTAACAGCTTTTTCCCTCAGGCCATAAGACTCTTGAACGCATCATAATAATCCCCTCAATTCCCCCCCAAAAAATGGATTAACTCGCTGGAATATAAAGACAATATAACATACATCCATAAACGTGGATGCATATGAAAAAGTGCAATATATTTATCTGTACAGTAATCTATTTATATCTGCATCTTATTGGTCTTTTATCCTGCACTACAACGAGCTAATGCAACAAAATGTTGTTCTTATCTGTACTGTAAAGTTCAAATTTGAATGACAATAAAAGGAAGTCTAAGTCTAAGTCTAAATGCCCACAATGCGCCTTCCCCAGTGGTACGTTGATAAAACAGGCATTAATAAATCAGAATTTGAACCTACATCTGAGGGGTGTCTGAACATGTCTTACCAGTTTGTGTGAATAACGTCTTTTTTGTCATCTTAGAACAGAATGCATTGTAAAGGGGCCCCAAAGCATACAGCCTGTATTATTATTGTTGAAGGAAATAGTGAACATTGTGATAAAATCGTTGTCGCCGTATTCTCAAATTACGTAAATATTATGTAATTTTTACGTAATTGTTTAGGTTTTTAGAGCGCGTTATAAGTGGAATATATTGAATCCCATTAACTCCATTGTTGGCTGACTCTTGCCAGCATTTATTTACGGGTTATAATGCATTAACAAAAGACAACATTTTTGTTCTTGTCTCACATAAGGTTTGTGAAATTAGACAATATTCCAAAATATTGCAGTTCCCCTTTTAGAGTCGCACGAGACAATGTGCCAACGCCTCAGGCTTTTAGCTCATTGGCTAGTGCACTTTACTCTCAATCAGGGCGCCATGCTTCTGTGTGAAGGGGGCGGAACCAAGCGCGTACCAAAATTCCACATTAGAGTGAGGTTTGGGGGGGGGGTGAGTGTGAGTGTATACCAGCTGATGCAGCCATGCGAGAGTACGTTTGTAAATCTCACACCACGATGCCTTAAAGGGGAACATTATCACAATTTCAGAAGGGTTCAAACCATTAAAAATCAGTTCCCAGTGGCTTATTTTATTTTTCGAAGTTTTTTTCAAAATTTTACCCATCATGCAATATCCCTAAAAAAAGCTTCAAAGTGCCTGATTTTAACCATCGTTATATACACCCGTCCATTTTCCTGTGACGTCACACAGTGATGCCAATACAAACAAACAGCAAGGTATAGCGACATTAGCTCGGATTCAGACTCGGATTTCAGCGGCTTAACACTGTCTGATAAGATAATTACTAACAACTATGAACTAGGTTTACAGCATATGAAATACATTTGGCAACAACATGCACTTTGAGAGTGCAGACAGCCCATTTCAGGCGCGCTAAGAACATATATTTTTCCACGATTTCAGCACTCAGGTTAACCATACCTAAATAGACACAAAATACTGCATTACACAAGACTACCCGAATGTACTCGAATGATTGAAAAAAATAAATGTTTTTTAGCTAAATTATTGTTAAAACAGTTTATGTATAATAATTTACGTAAAACCGCGAGTAATGAATAACGTTTTCATCAATTAATATATTCTGTAGACATACCCTCATCCGCTCTCTTTTCCTGAAAGCTGATCTGTCCAATTTTGGAGTTGATCAGCAGGCCAGGGAAGCTAGGGTCGATATTCTTCTGTTGATCATCTTCGGTGGCATAAGGGACGATGTGAGCCAAGACATCCAGGGGGTTTAGCTCGCTCGTCTGCGGGAACAAACTGCCGCCATTGCTTGCCGTGCTACCGAGGTCCGTTGTCCCTGAATAGCTCACACACTCCGGCAGATTCAATGGGGGTCTGGCGGCAGATTTCTTTGACTTTATCGTTGGAAATGCATCTGCTTTGAGTGTCGCAGGATATCCACACATTCTTGCCATCTCTGTCGTAGCATAGCTTTCGTCGGTAAAGTGTGCGGAACAAACGACTGACCGTTTTGTCGGCTTTCCCCACACCCTCGTATTTTGAACAAATGTCGTCCAATTTCTTGCCACTTTCGCATCTTTGGGCCACTGGTGCAACTTGAATCCGTCCCTGTTCGTGTTGTTACACCCTCCGACAACACACCGACGAAAGTGAGAAAATGGCGGATTGCTTCCCGATGTGACGTTGCCAAAATTCACCCATTTAGAGTTCGGAAATCGGTTAAAAAAATATATGGTATTTTTTCTGCAACATCAAGGTATATATTGACGCTTACATGGGTCTGGTGATAATGTTCCCCTTTAAGAGTCGTGCTGGACAACACATAAACAGCTCTGTCTTTCAGCCATCGACTCTCAGTTTGTGGAATCTGGTTGGATCGATGGGCGAAACAAGGCAAGGTCACACTGTTGCAATAAATACATTTCGGACAAATTTGATGTGTCTACAGAGAATTGGCATTTTTTTTACATGTTACAGTAAAAATGCAAGCCTGATTACTGAACCGTTCCCCTGAGTGGAGGTCTTATGATCCCCATTGACAATTTCACCCATGTCCAAAAGAAAAACCCCAGCACACTTCAACATTCCAATAAATGCACATTGGTCACTTTGCCTTTCATCCAGTTCAGTCATTTTTTTTTAATGTAGGAGTAGAGCCAGCCAGGGGAAATATCCAAAGGTTGTGTGAGCGTTTGTAAAATAGCAGCCAGGGATATTTCACAGCCCAGTGAACGTGCCCAAAGCGTGTTTAGCTCCAAGCTTGGGACGAGGCTTTATTTGACGGCCAAAAACACTGAGGGCTCATCATAATTCTGACTATGTGGGATGCTTTTGTTCAAACGTGCCAGATATGTGCACACGCTTCCAACTAAAGTACAAACGTGAAAACACGTTTCAAACTTGACGTACATATTGCCCAGGTAGCAGTTAAGGGTTGATATGTGAAGCAGTTTAAGATCGCCACAACAACAAACCCGGATGATCGGATTTTGCTGCTGCAAAGAGCTCTGGAGAATGCATTAAAATCAGATGCGCGCCCTCACCCAGGCAAAATTCAATTAATCTGACTTCATGTTGTCTTTTCCCATTTTTATCACAATTCCCGACAGGCAGTTGTGTTTTGATGTGATGCGTTCACATCAGAAGAAAGGCATATCAGTTGCTTGTGTGTTTCCAGAGAATGCACCGAGATTTAAGGATCACAAATCGCTGACTTAGTTTAGACTAAAGATCGTATTGACATGTTACTGTTTGATTCTGATGTATTTGTTCATAATCAGATGTGGGTAGAGTTGTCAAGAATTGTACTTAAATAAGTTACTGTTACTTTAGAGTAATATGACTAGTAAGTAGTCATGCAACAGTCATTATTTAGAGAGAAAAAGCTACTGATTCATTAAGTAGCTATATTTAAATTGTACTTGCACTACAATTGAATTGGTGTTTGTTTGTGTGTGTGAGAGAGAAACAGAAAGACATAACTACACCATGTACTACGCAAGATGCACATTTTACGATCACTTATGATGTTATAACAGGGCTAATGTTCGCATATGCACAGCTAAAACATAAAAAAGAAAAAAAAATACAACTCACCGCAACATGTTTTCTATAGTTGGAAGTAGTGTTGTCCCGATACCAGTACCAAAATTATTTTGATTATTGTCGGTACTTTTGTAAATAATGGGGACCACAAAAAATTGTATTATTGGCTTTATTTTGACAAAAAATGTTATGGTACATCAAACATATGTTTCTTGTTACAAGTTTGTCCTTAATTAAAATAGTGAACATACTAGACAACTTGTCTTTTAGTAGTAAGTAAGCAAACAAAGGCTCCAAATTAGTCTGCTGACATGTGCAGTAACATATTGTGTAATTTTCAATTCTATTATTTTGTCAACATTATTAAGGACAAGTGGTAGAAAATTAATTATTATTCTACTTGTTTATATCTGCTTACTTTCTCTTTTAACATGTTCTAGCTACATTTCTGTTAAAATGTAATAATCACTTATTCTTCTGTTGTTTGATACTTTACATTAGTTTTGGTTGATACCACAAATTTAGATATCAATCCGATACCAAGGATCAAACATTGGTCATACCGTATTCAAAGTCTTCATGTGTCCAGGGACATATTTCCTGAGTTTATAAACATAATATACATTTTTTTTAAACGAAAGTGTTGTGATCCGCTGCCCGGATCATATTTTTTATTTACGTTTTCAAGATACTTGTGTTTTTGGTTAGTTTTGGACTCCTTGAGTACCTGTTTTGTACACCTGAGTTTGTTGCCATGGCTGCTTATTATTTTCACCTGCCGCGTTTGTTCCCGACACGCACCTGTTTGTCATCACTGACATTATTATTTAAGCCTGTCCTCCCTGTCATTCGTTCTGGCTTCGTAGTTTGTTTTCGTGCAACAGTTGACGACTTTTGTTCCGGCTCTGTACCTGTTAGCTTCCATGCTAAATTCCTTTGTTTTTTACCTTCTAGCTCCCATGCTAGCTCTTTTAGTTTTTGCCTTATGTGCTATGAGCACCCTTTTTCTTTGTTCCAGTATAATTTAGTCCGGTAAATAAATCATTTATTTTACCTTCACGCTGTGTCCGAAGTCCGTTGCATCCTGGGAGAACGAAACCCCGCATCACCATGCGCCCCGGTCGTCACAGTACGAAGCCAGCAAAAAGTTATTTCGCATCGGGCCTGACGGAGGTGGATGAAGAAGGTGCGTGGATGGTCCTCCGAGCGATGGAGGCAGAGACGCTCCGCTGCAATCCAGATGAGGAGATGATATGGGGACCTGGAGGTGTTCTGGTCCCGATCGACTCCATCTGGCCCGGGGAGGTCCGCTCTCAGCCCGCTCGCACGCGTCAGCGAAGGCGGAAGTCGCACAAGACGGCTTCAGCTCGCGACAGAGACGCGCCACCCCCGCAATTCTTCCCTCCGGAACACAGCCAAGCAGCCCAGGATTCCCCTCCGCCGATGTTTGGTAATCCCATCACTCACTTTGCCAAACAGTTCACTGATTGGGCTGTCAGTCAGCAGGAGACCCGCGCGGATGACGTCATCCCGTCCACTGGTGATGACGTCATAGACGAAGACATTTTTTTAAATTCAGTCAACTCTTTTTGTCAGCCGCCTCCAAATGATTTTAATTCAACAATTAAATACTATCAGGACATTTTTGTTAATTATAAGTCTAGTCAGTACCAGTCACATTCTGGTTTTCAAGCCCCACCCCCTATGGCTCAAACTCCGCCCACTCCTCTGTTTTCTCCCTCTTGGTCGTCCCTATAGTCCACTATTGAAGAGCAGAATAGACAATTTGGACAATCAAAAGGGGAGGAGCCTACCCACCTCCTCACCTCCTCCCTCCCACCCCTAAAGACTGTTCCAGACTGCTCAAGACGCGTCTGGGATCCGCTTCTTGAGGGGGGGCTAGTACTGGGTGCTTTGCTAGTGGGCGGGCACAGCTGCGCCCAGCCAAGCCCAAACCTCCATGCCGGCCTCCGCCACCAGACCTTCGGCATGCTAAGCCGCAACCCCCGGCCAGGCCACCTCCGCCAAAGTCACGCCCAGCACCTGCTCCAAGGCTGGTTCTCGCACCAGCACCGAATCCAAGTCTGGTTTCCACACCAGCACCGACTCCAAGTCTGGTTTCCGCACCAGCACCTGTTTCCACGGCAACGACAACGACAGCCCGGACGCCTGCCACTCTGACGCCACCATCAACCCTGGTGGTCCTGCAAACACCATCCTCTCCACCTCCTGCTCCATCGCTGCAATGCACACGAGACCCCGCAGTGACCGACCAAGTAAAAAGGGCATTGCACCAACAGGCCAAACAACTTGGACAACAGGAGGAACAGTTTGGCGTTCTTGGGGCTTGCGTCAACGCCATGGCGGATCGCCAAGACGCCCGCCTTGACGCTTTGGAGAGACAGCTGGGAAGTATTCTCACCGCGCTGCAGGTGATGATTCCCCCTACGGCCAACCCAGCAGCCCAGCTGAGAAATCCACCACTCGCAGATACTCCGTTGCCTGCTCCGCCTCTGGCTCCGCCCACGCCGACAGACGAGCCGCCTGCTCCGCCCACGCCGACAGACGAGCCGCCTGCTCCGCTTCTGGCTCCGCCCACGCCGACAGCGACGACGCCTCCTGTTTCCGCGACGACGACGCTTCCTGTTTCCGCGGCGGCGACGCTTCCTGTGTCCGCGGCGACGACGCTTCCTGTTTCCACGGCGACGACGCTTCCTGTTTCCACGGCGACGACGCTTCCTGTTTCCACGGCGACGACGCTTCCTGTTTCCACGGCGACGACGACGCTTCCTGTTTCCACGGCGACAACGACGCTTCCTGTTTCCACGGCGACGACGACGCTTCCTGTTTCCACGGCGACGACGACGCTTCCTCCTGTTTCCACGGCGACGACGACGCTTCCTCCTGTTTCCACGGCGACGACGACGCTTCCTCCTGCTTCCACGGTGACGTCTGCTCTCTCCTCGTCGTCTCAGCGACCTCGGGTGGTCTGGCGGCGCAAGCGGCGCTCTCGGAGGTTAGAGTATGGACGCCAGTGGCGCAAACAGCAGCGACACCCGAGACGTAGTCGCAGAACTCTCCGGCTGCTGAACTTCTGGCGCCACTCACGTCCACCTTCTCGGCAGCCACAAATGTGGCCTTTCCGTGGTCGCCCGCCTCGCCTCCGGCAGCGGCGTTCCATTCGCCGCCGCCACCTGACTCGTCCCCGGTGGATTCGGGGACATGTGACCTGGCGACCCTCCGCCAAATCCTCCCTCCACCCTCCCTTGACTCTTGAACTTTGTTATAGTTGGGGGGGTTTTAGTTTTTCTAGGGGACATCTGGAATCTGTCCCTTAAGGGCGGGGGTACTGTTATGATCCGCTGCCCGGATCATATTTTTTATTTACGTTTTCAAGATACTTGTGTTTTTGGTTAGTTTTGGACTCCTTGAGTACCTGTTTTGTACACCTGAGTTTGTTGCCATGGCTGCTTATTATTTTCACCTGCCGCGTTTGTTCCCGACACGCACCTGTTTGTCATCACTGACATTATTATTTAAGTCTGTCCTCCCTGTCATTCGTTCTGGCTTCGTAGTTTGTTTTCATGCAACAGTTGACGACTTCTGGCTCTGTACCTGTTAGCTTCCACGCTAAACTCCTTTTTTACCTTCTATCTCCCATGCTAGCTCTTTTAGTTTTTGCCTTATGTGCTATGAGCACCCTTTTCTTTGTTCCAGTGTAACTTATTTATTAATTAAATACCTTCTTACCTGCACGCTGTGTCTGACGCCCGTCTGCATTCCTGAGAGAACGAACCCCGCATCACAATGCGCCCCGGTCGTCACAGAAAGAAGATGTTGTGAAGCCAAAAAATATGTACGTAATCATAGTAGTATCACTGGAACGAGCATAAAATGACATTTAGGGAAAGTAAATAAAACAATTATTTTTATCTTTAATTATGATCATGATTTCTGGTTATGTTAGGCCAGCAGAGAAGGCCTTGCTGGCCCTGACGGCACACCATAAATGTAATGATGAAGTGAAAAGATGTAGCAATATTAATAAAACTCAATGTAAAACAGTTTCTTCTTCACAAAAACACTCAAGTAAAAGTTAGAAGTATGTTGCATTAAAACTACTCTGACAAGTACAATTGATCCAAAAAGTTACTTAAGTAAATGCAGTGCATTACTACCTACCGCTGTTCATAATTCCCAGTAACAGGACAAATAAGTGATTCATTGATTAGGAAGTATGCAAACTAGGCATAATTTACTGTTGATTAAACACATATTGAAGCAGTAGCGTTGTAAGGAAAACACCAAGTCGTTTTAATTTTCTATGTCTATAAAGCAGTGGTTCTTAGCCTGGGTTCGATCGAACCCTGGGGGTTCGGTGAGTCGGGCTCAGGGGTTCGGCGGAGGTCCAAAACACACCCGACTCATCGTGTAAATAAAAACTTCTCCCTATTGGCGTATTACGGATACGGCAACAGCAGAAGTCACACTGATTTGCAGGTGTGTAATTTGTTGTGAGTTTATGCACTGTGTTGGTTTTGTTCTTTGAACAAGGTGATGTTCATGCACGATTCATTTTGTGCACCAGTAAAAAAACATGGTAACACTTTAGTATGGGGAACATATTCACCATTAATTAGTTGCTTATTAACATGCAAATTAGTAACATATTGGCTCTTAACTACTCATTATTAAGTACTTATTAATGCCTTATTCGGCATGGCCTTATTATAACCCTAACCCTCTAACCCTAACCCTAACCCTCTAACCCTGGCCCTAACCCTCTAACACTAACCCTAACCAAATAACTCTAAATTAAGTCTTTGTTACTTAGAATATGTTCCTCATACTAAAGTGTTACTAAAAACATATAACTTTGTCTTGAATTTGAACATTTTTTTATTTTAATTTTTCACTAAAGAAGGGTTCGGTGAATGCGCATATGAAACTGGTAGGGTTCGGTACCTCCAACAAGGTTAAGAACCACTGCTATAAAGGAAGCTCAGTCAAACCATCCCTAACACCAAGTCTTATTATTTTTAATATTGTTGTTCTAAAATGGGGTTACAACACCTCACCAAAGAGGCCTCCAGAGAAAGTCAACATTTATGTCCAGGTGAGGTCCACAACTAATGGCGGCACTACCTTATCTCTCTGTTGCAGTGTGTATGGATGCCCTGTGGCCAAGAAGAGAAAGAGTCTAGACAGGCAAACCCTGGAGACCTCCCCCAAGAGGAGCACCTACCTCAATGACATGGACAACTCTACAATGGAGGAGTGCTACGAAACGGACGGAACAGAGGAGATGGACGACAGGGAGGAGGAGGGAGGGGATGGAACGCTAGAGGAAGAGGAGGAGGAGGATGAGGTGGAGGAGGTAGAAAGCTATATGGATTACAACGAGGAGCAAATGGAGCATGAGGAAGGAGAGCTGGAGAAAGAGGGGGAAGAGGAGGAGGTAGAGGTGGAGGAAGAGGAGAGGGTAGAGGATGACGAAGAGGAGGAGGCTGTGGCGGATGTGGACTACGAAGAGGAAGAGGAAGGCGAGCATGGGCCAGGTAAGACGTTCTCATCAAATTGCATTTCACACCACACCGAGATTCAAATGACTAAAAAAAAGAAGGATTTCATAGGACTCATTTGCATATTCATGAATGCATTTGCATATTTGATGGGCCGTGTGAAGTAGTTTGGGGCTGGTCGACATGATGTTCAAACATTGATTGTGTTTTGCGATGGAATGAGGAATGAGATCAGTTAGAACATGCCGGAAGAACAGCACGTCTGTGATCGCGAGTTCCTTTGATAGTTTTCTTTAAATGATTCATTCATTAAGTCCTTTACACATTTTACTTGCTTTTTTTTACAGCTTTAACGCGGTTCTATTAATACGGTGACACTTTGCGGACGGGAACTTGTTTTTCTTCCACAGCAAAGGCCGTAAAAACTAAAGGGCCCACCTTGCAATTTACTAGTACAATAGTATGAGCTTAATTTGTGCTACGACTGAGATCTTAAGTCAAAACACTCAAATTGTCTAACAATGAAATCAATTCAAATCAATTTTATTGGTGTGCGCCCTCCCCCCCCAAAACAGCACAATGTTAACACGTAACATGCCTTTCAAAAAGAAAAGAAAACTTTTAGATATGAAATATTGTATAAAATCAATACAATAGAATGTACTATTAACTAATTTTATGAAATAATGTAATAATAATAATCAACATTTACCTTAGCGAGTGGATTTCTATGGTATGTCCTTCTAGCTGATTTTCAGTCAAAACACACCATCAGCAGCTTCTCCATATTTTCATGGCTTCATGTCCGCTGTTCAGATATTATTTTAACATTCTTGCTAGCATTAGCGTTATGTTTCGGGGAGGGAGTAGAGACGGCACAGACCACAAGGGGGCAACATTGATCTATGATTTATTATATATATATATATAATAGTCAAACAATAACAATATAAACTAAGGAAATGGAGTGTGAACTAGATCCAAAAGTGTATGTGGTGTGAGATTAGCTGTTGAGTGTTACCGTAAATGTTGGACGAGAGGAGGGACAAGGCAGAGCTCGGAGGTCTGTAAGGCAAGCCGGAAGTCAGGGGCGATAGAGGGGCGTAGGAGGTCCGTGTCCAAGCGAGAGGTCGAGATCCAAGAGGCAGTCAGGGAAGCAGAAGAAACGCGGGGGGAAACGACGAGACGCACAGCTCGTAGACGCGGTAACGAAGGCAGACTGCTGGGAGGACAACAAGAAGAAAAAAGGGACTAATCAAACACGGGGAAGAAAACACAGAGAGCAAAGAGCAAGGTTGCATAGAGCTTAGGTTGCTTACGGTACAGGAACGGATGGTTACGTTCTGGCCCGGAACGCAGGTCTGCAATGGCTTAAGAAGCCCAGGAAGATCATCACTGACAGGTGTACTGATTGCAGATTGACTGCAGCTGCCGGCTGCAGCAGGAGTGACGCGTGTAGGAGGTGAGCGGCCGTGGGCGTGTCCCGAGGTGCGCTCCGCGGGGTTTATTAAAGAATGCGCATGCCAATGCGCCCGGGCCGTGACAATTAGACTCATTCTGCTTCAGTATGGTTTTTGCCTAGCAGTGATACGTTTAAATTGCTTCGCCAAATCACGTTATTGATGATTTAATTCAATGAATATTATCCACCTCTTCTCAGCACTGTTCTTCACACATTCTTGCTTCCCATTCTTGGGAAAACCAAATTTATGTTGCTCTCTCGCTATATGCTAATGCTAGGAAGTAACGGGTTCCACTGTGAAATGTTATTCGCCAACTAATAGCAGGAATGCTTGAAACACAATTTTTAGGGACTGCAATGTCCCTTTGGGACAGAGGACCCCATTGTATTTTGTGCGTTTTATTATTATTATTATTCCGTCGCCTCTTTGAGCTCTAATTTGACCCCCTTAACATGCTTCAAAACGCACCATATTTGACACACACATCAGGACTGGCAAAAATTGCCATCTAATAAAAAAAACAAACCACAAAATTCAAAATTGCGCTCTGGCGCCCCCTAGGAAAAAACACAGACAAAACTGCTTGTAACTTCCGGTAGGAATGCCGTAGAGACATGAAACAAAAACTTCTCTGTAGGTCTGACTTAGACCTAGATTTCATAATTTAACATACTTCAGCAAAAATCAACAGGAAGTTGGCAATTCCCCCTTCAAAACAACATTTTAGTAAAAACAGTCACTTTTGCCTATTTGACCTGTAATTTGACCCTCTTAACATGCTTCAAAACTCACCAAACTAGACACACACATCAGGACTGGCAATAATTGCGATATAATAAAAAAAAACCAACCCCAAAACTCAAAATTGCGCTCTAGCACCCCCTAGGAAGAAAACACAGACACAAATGCTCCTAGGAGGAAAACTCAGACAAAACTGTCTGTAACTTCCAGTAGGAATGTCTTAGAGACATGAAACAAAAACATCTATGTAGGTCTCACTTAGACCTACATTTCATATATTGACAACCCACAGCAAAAATCAACAAGAAGTTTGCAATTCCCCCTTCAAAACAAAAGTTTTGTAAAAACCGGTCACCTTTTTTCAAACATCTCCTCTGAGTGCGTTTGTCATGTCGGCTTCAAACTAGCACAGGAGAGAGATTGAACCCTTCTGATTAAAATCTAACCAAAGAGTTTTTCATTACTGTTTCCGTTTGGATTTTATGTGCCGACAAATTTAAAACATTACAATTAGCTATGTGACATCTCTTATCTCAAAACATTCTGAAGTTGTGACACTCTTAGGTTGAGGTACCCCTGTGTTGCTGCCAATCACTAACAAAGATAGTCAAAAACAAATGAATGTCCAACAAAGGACTAACGCAGGTTACACAAAAATAAGAAAGCCTTGAACAATATACTGTATTTGTTTTAGAAACGTGATTCTCAAACTGTGGTGTGTGAGTTTAATCGAGTGGTACGTCAACAATTTGTGTCATTATTCAAGTACAGTGTTTTAAGTTCCTATATTAAAAGTCAGTGTTACTGTTCAAATTGTGCATGACTTTATAGTGGCCAAAAATAATAAATATACTTGTTAAATAAAACCATCTCCGGGTTGGGGAGGTGATCTTGCCCCATGTGGAGGAGTTCAAGTACCTCGGAGTCTTATTCAATAGTGAGGGAAGAGTGGATCGTGAGATCGACAGGCGGATCGGTGCGACGTCTTCAGTAATGCGGACGCTGTATCGATCCGTTGTGGTGAAGAAGGAGCTGAGCCGGAAGGCAAAGCTCTCAATTTACCGGTCGATCTATGTTCCCATCCTCACCTATGGTCATGAGCTTTGGGTTATGACTGAAAGGTCAAGATCACGGATACAAGCGGCCGAAATTAGTTTCCTCCGCTGGGTGGCGGGGCTCTCCCTTAGAGATAGGGTGAGAAGCTCTGTCATCCGGGAGGAGCTCAAAGTAAAGCCGCTGCTCCTCCACATGAAGAGGAGACAGATGAGGTGGTTCGGGCATCTGGTCAGGATGCCACCCGAACGCCTCCCTAGGGAGGTGTTTTGGGCACGTCCGACCGGTAGGAGGCCACGGGGAAGACCCAGGACATGTTGGGAAAACTATGTCTCCCGGCTGGCCTGGGAACGCCTCGGGATCCCCCGGGAGGAGCTGGACGAATGGGCTGGGGAGAGGGAAGTCTGGGCTTCCATGCTTAGGCTGCTGCCCCTGTGACCTGACCTCGGATAAGCGGAAGAAAATGGATGGATGGATGGATGGATGTTAAATAAAACTTCTGTCTTGTTTTTATTCAAGACTTTGGGCCTACTAAGCAATTGTAGTTTAATGTTGGTCATTATGGTTGTACTTGGAGAGCCAAGTGTTTTCTGAGATGGTACTTGGTGAAAAAAGTTTGAGAACCACTGTTTTAGAACAAAGCATGCATCAACTCAAATAGTAGAGTATACAAATTGTTTTACAGTGATACAATGTTAAAACATTTTGCAAAGGGAAGGGGGGCCTCGAAATAAATATGGGTCTGGGCCCCAATTTAGCCACGGGCTGCTCAAATTAACCAAACCTGTGTTTTCGGCAAGCAGAACGGAGATTCTTACCCTCAATCTCTTGACTGTGAGGCCAGCATGCAAACCACTGGATTGGAGATATTTCTAACCGAATATGCTGCCCCCTGCCAGAGCCCCTTCGACCCCCCCGTTCTCGTTGACGTGTCGAACACCAGATTTGGCAGGTTTCTCTCCAGCAGATTCTCCTTTGCACCCCCGCATGGCGATTGGACCTGACAGTGCCTTCAAGTCCAATTAAGAGTGAGGCTCTGAGGGGGGAGTGTGTTAACCCTGTTTGACGCTCAGCTCTACCCACCCAAAGTGTTGATGTGGCGCCTCCGCAGCCGTGCTCTTATTTTCTTGCAGACATGGGAAAACATCACTGAGAACTGGTTTCATTGCTTCCTGCAAACCAGGCTTTAACACAGTTTCCTCTGCCGGTCAACAACCCAGGCTGATTACCTATGACTTTTTGTAAGAAAATGTCTTACACATTAGCCACAATGAGCTTTGTAATCATAGTATAATTTGCCTGATTAGAGTATCATTCCTTACAGCATTTTAATTGGCTGCGTTTTCCCAAAGAAGTGAAATCATGCGCACCGTTATTATGCCCCACGTTCTCCCTAAGACAGTGGTTCCGCATTGTAGATTCCAATCACATAGACGTAATAGAGGTGACATCCCGGAGCTTCTGCTGTGTTCCTCTGTGGCTCGTACATCTCTGTAGCTAATCCAAAGCCAATTCACGGCAGGATAGTGTCCCGGTTTCCTCCCTTAATCTGTTTCACTTCCACATTCCTTTTGTGTACTGTGATTGCTCCTCTAATTGCTTCCCCGTGCCGTGTGTCATACCGTCAAAAATTAAACCCCACCAGTGCAGGAGGCTGCTGTCAGAAGACTTGGGCTATCAAAATATGCGCCTGGTCATTCGTGACTGCTCCCTCCATAGTACATGTAGCAGCAATATTGCTCTTCTTAAAGTGTGTGTGTGTATCTGTGTGTGTATGCAATATGTGACGGAGAGATGTTGATTATTTTTTTCCTACTCCCAACCACTGTTACAGAGTTTCTTGGGGTGTATTCCCATTACGTCAATGGCACCGTGCTTAGACTCACCTCACACACTGTAAAAAAAAAAGTTGAGAAAACGCATATTTTCAAGGCAACATGTTGCAACAAGATGTTTGCGTTTTCTCAACTTTTGACTACTATTGTTGACTTAACTAAGATTTACAAGTTGAGATAAGAGTTACAGTATGTCAACTCGGATCTTCTTGTTCACCAAATTATTATATTTTTGTGGGACCAACAGTAAAATTCATGCTTCAATTCCATGTATTTTTACCTTCAACAAACTCATATATTCTTGTTGAACTTTGACTACTGTTGTTAAAGGGGAACATTATCACAATTTCAGAAGGGTTAAAACCATTAAAAATCAGTTCCCAGTGGCTTATTATATTTTTCGAAGTTTTTTTCAAAATTTTACCCATCACGCAATATCCCTAAAAAAAGCTTCAAAGTGCCTGATTTTAACCATCGTTATAAACACCCGTCCATTTTCCTGTGACGTCACATAGTGACGTCAACACAAACAAACATGGTGGAAAGAACAGCAAGCTACAGCGACATTAGCTCGGATTCAGACTCGGATTTCAGCGGCTTAAGCGATTCAACAGATTACGAATGTAATCTAACGGATGGTTGTAGTGTGGAGGCAGGTAGCGAAAACGAAATTGAAGAAGAAACTGAAGCTATTGAGCCATATCGGTTTGAACCGTATGCAAGAGAAACCGACGAAAACGACACGACAGCCAGCGACACGGGAGAAAACGAGGACGAATTCGGCGATCGCCTTCTAACCAACGATTGGTATGTGTTTGTTTGGCATTAAAGGAAACTAACAACTAACTACTAACTAACCCCCCCCCCCAGAGGGGGGGGGTTACCCACATATGCGGTCCTCTCCAAGGTTTCTCATAGTCATTCACATCGACGTCCCACTGGGGTGAGTTTTTCCTTGCCCGTATGTGGGCTTTGTACCGAGAATGTCGTTGTGGCTTGTGCAGCCCTTTGAGACACTTGTGATTTAGGGCTATATAAATAAAGATTGATTGATTGATTGATGAACAACTATGAACTAGGTTTACAGCATATGAAATACATTTGGCAACAACATGCACTTTGAGAGTGCAGACAGCCCAATTTTCATCAATTAATATATTCTGGAGACATACCCTCATCCGCGCTCTTTTCCTGAAAGCTGATCTGTCCAGTTTTGGAGTTGATGTCAGCAGGCCAGGGAAGCTAGGGGGTTTAGTTTGCTCGTCTGTGGGAACAAACTGCCGCCATTGCTTGCCGTGCTAGCGAGGTCCTTTGTCCCTGAATTGCTCACACACTCCGGCAGATTCAATGGGGGTCTGGCGGCAGATTTCTTTGACTTTACCGTTGGAAATGCATCTGTTTTGAGTGTCACAGGATATCCACACATTCTTGCCATCTCTGTCGTAGCATAGCTTTCGTCGGTAAAGTGTGCGGAACAAACGTCCAATTTCTTGCCACTTTCGCATCTTTGGGCCACTGGTGCAACTTGAATCCGTCCCTGTTCGTGTTGTTACACCCTCCGACAACACACCGACGAGGCATGATGTCTCCAAAGTACGGAAAACAGTCGAAAAAACGGAAAATAACAGAACTGATTTGACTCGGTGTTTGAGAAAATGGCTGATTGCTTCCCGATGTGACGCCACGTTGTGACGTCATCGCTCCGAGAGCGAATATTAGAAAGGCGTTTAATTCGCCAAAATTCACCCATTTAGAGTTCGGAAATCGGTTAAAAAAATATATGGTCTTTTTTCTGCAACATCAAGGTATATATTGACGCTTACATAGGTCTGGTGATATTGTTCCCCTTTAACTAAGATTTCCAAGTTTAGATAAGAGTTATGCCAACTCGATCTTGTTCACCTAATTATGATATTTACGTCGGACCAACAATAAAGTTCATGCTTCAACACGTTTGACTAGCGTGAACCCATTGGTTCGCACCCAATCACACCGCACTTCTTCTGACTTGGTTATGAGAGCAGGGCCAAAGCACGACATGATTGCATGCACACAGACATGCACGCCAACGTATTCGAGTCATGGAATAAGTGTACTTTCACTCCTCAGAAATGTGTAATGATAGCCAAACCTATGGAATAATGTGGTCCCGATACCAATATTTTGGTACTGGTACCGGTACCAAAATAATTTTGATACTTTCCGGTACTTTTCTAAATAAAGGTAACGACAAAAAATTGCATAATTGGCTTTGTTTTAACAAAAAATCTTAAGGTACATTAAACACAAGTTTGTCCTTAAATAAAATAGTGAACATACAAGACAACTTGTCTTTTAGTAGTAAGTAAGTAAACAAACACTCCTAATTTAGTCTGCTGATGTATGCAGTAACATATTGTGTCATTTATCACTTTATTATTTTGTCTACATTATTAAGGACAAGTGGTAGAAAATTATTTATGAATCTACTTGTTAATTTACTGTTATTATCTGCTTACTTTCTTTTTTAACATGTTCCATCTACACTTCTGTTAAAATGTAATAATCACTTATTCTTCTGTTGTTTGATACTTTATATTCGTTTTGGATGATACCACAAATTTGGGTATCAATCCGATACCAAGTAGTTACAGGATCATATATTGGTCATATTCAAAGTCCTCATGTGTCTGGGGACATTTTTTTTTTTTTTAATATAATTTTTTTAAAAACTGAAAGGAGATGTTGTGATGCCAAAAAATACGTAATCATAGTACAAACGTTGTATCGAGTAGATACGCTCCTGTACTTGGTATCATTACAGTGGATGTCAGATGTAGAGCCACCAATGGTGTTTGTTTACATTTTGACTCCGGTGAGAAGGACCGGTACTTTTCAGAGGCGGTATCGTACTGAATATGATTAATTACTATCGCGGTACTATACTAATACTGGTATACCGAACAACCCTACTATGGAAGTATTATTGTAGCAAAGATTGTATCTCAATCTGTGCGTGTGTAATCCAATTTATGTGCATTTGTGTGTCTGTATATCAATCCGAGTGTGTGGATTTGGATTCGTGTACGTGTGTTTTAAGTTGTCTGTCGGTCAGGCTGTCTACTTACACGTGACTTTTGCGACACTTCTGCCTTGTAAGAATTGAGCGCGCGCATCCAGATTCGTAAGCGTGTAATACAACTTGTGCGCGTGCATTCAGTAGTGCGTGCGTGTAATACATGGGTGTCAATCGTACCGCCCGAGGGCCGGATCAGGCCCGCTAACAAGTTTTATTCGGCCCACAGGATGAGTTTGCTAAGTATAAAAAATTAATCTAAAATTTTTCAATGAAAGAAACAACTGTTCTAAATGTGTACACTGGATGTTACAATAGCAAGTGTTTGTATCTTTGTAGATGATGCTACATATGTACAAAATAAACTACATGAAGTTCGGACATCAGTCAAGGAAAATGATCGAAGTACATAAATAACATACTGTTATTTGATTTTGGAATTATTTTTTTATCTTGATAGATTGAAAATGAACACCAATGAGTTGACTGATCACACAATTTATTCAGAAAATATAAATAACGACAAATAAAGATAGAATACTATTAACAGCAACATGTAAATGTAAAAAAAACAACAACAACATTATGATTTGTACAATTTCAGAATGTGCTTGTTCTATTTTTAAACAAAGAAAACAATCCGAAGTTGTCTTTATTTTTAAGTTGTCGTAACGGGATTTTACCAGTCCGGCCAACTTGGGGGTATATTTTTCTCCATGTGGCTCCTGATCTAAAATGAGTTTGACACCCCTGGTGTAATACAATATATACAATATACAATATGTGTGTGCATATCTGAGGTGTGCCTATATTTAATCAACCACGGAAGGTGCCACACAATTTAAACCAATCAGAAACAACATTCAACTGAGATGTGTGAAAGAGAGATGCCAAGACACGCCTTACGTTGTTTCTGATTGGTTTAGATTAGGGATGTCCGATAATGGCTTTTTGCCGATATCCGATATTCCGATATTGTCCAACTCTTTTATTACCGATACCGATATCAACCGATACTGTTATCAACCGATATATACAGTCGTGGAATTAACACATTATTATGCCTAATTTGGACAACCAGGTATGGTGAAGATAAGGTACTTTAAAAAAAAATTAATACAATAAAATAAGATAAATAAATTCAAAACATTTTCTTGGATAAAAAAGAAAGTAAAACAATATAAAAACAGTTACATAGAAACTAGTAATGAATGAAAATGAGTCAAATTAACTGTTAATGGTTAGTACTATTAATGGACCAGCAGCACGCACAATCATGTGTGCTTACGGACTGTATCCCTTGCAGACTGTATTGATCTATATTGATATATAATGTAGGAACCAGAATATTAATAACAGAAAGAAACAACCCTTTTGTGTGAATGAGTGTAAATGGGGGAGGGAGGTTTTTTGGGTTGGTGCACTAATTGTAAGTGTATCTTGTGTTTTTTATGTTGATTTAATAAAAAACAAATTAAAAAAAACAAAACGATAACGATAATTAAAAAAAAACGATACCGATAATTTCCGATATTACATTTTAACGCATTTATCGGCCGATAATACCGGCAGGCCGATATTATCGAACATCTCTAGTTTAGATTGTGTAGTATCTTCTGTGGTTGGTTCATTGTTGGCACACCACTGTGCCAACAATGGCACAGTGGTGGTCCGGGATTGGTTAATTCGATCAGTATGTACAGCGATTTGAACATGTAAAAAGAGTTGTCTGTCCGTAACTCCCCCTTGCCTTTCCTTATACTCACCACTGATCAGGACTGATCATGTAATTCGGCGTTGAAGTCAACAACAATGCACCACGCTCGAACACTTGCTCAGAGCTGCCAAGCTTAACTCTTTGGGGCGGTATAGCTCGGTTGGTAGAGTGGCCGTGCCATCAACCTGAGGGTTGCAGGTTCGATCCCCGCTTCCGCCATCCTAGTCACTGCCGTTGTGTCCTTGGGAAAGACACTTTACCCACCTGCTCCCAGTGCCACCCACACTGGTTTAAATGTAACTTAGATATTCGGTTTTCACTATGTAAAGCGCTTCGAGTCACTAGAGAAAAGCGCTATATAAATATAATTCACTTCACTTCACTTTCTCACGCTACACTTGACATTTCTCATGCTTATAGTCCCCATTCACTACTCTATATTTGTTTCATAATAATAAACTGTTGGTTTTCGCAGCCTGCCATAGTTTGAGTATTTCTGATTGATTGTTCGGAATAACCAATTTCAGACCAAGCCATCAATCCACTGTGCCAACATTTAACCAACCACAGAAGACACTACGCAATTTAAACCGTCAGAAACAACGTAAGGCAGGTCTTGGCGTCTCTCTTCCACGCACCTCAGCTGTACGTTGTTTCTGATTGGTTTAAATTGTGTGGCACCTTCTGTGGTTGGTTAAATGTAGACACACCTCAGATAAGCACACGCAGATTGTATTACAAGTTAAAGGGACAAGCGGTAGAAAATGGATGGATGGATGGAAGTTATATAACACACTGAAATCTGGATGTCCGTGCTCAAATCTTACAATTCTTACACGGCAAAAGTTTTGCAAAAGCCACATGTAAGTAGACAGCCTTTTTAGGGTTCTTTTTGATTAGGGGGCGACAGACAACCTAAAACATGTACACAGATCTAAAACACAGGTACGCGGATCTGAATACACACAGTCGGATTGATATACAGACAAATAAATTAGTACACACGCACGAAAATTGGATTACACACGCTCAGATTGAGATACACGTTTGCAAATAATTTTGCCACAATAATACTTCCATACAATACATTTCATAAGGGTTGGCCTGGAGGAAGACTTTGGCATGTACCGTATTTTCCGTACTATAAAGAGCCAATATAAACCGCACCCACTAAATTTTAGAAGAAAAAAATACTTTACCATGTATTAGCCGCACTGGACTATAAACTGCAGATATATACATTGTGAAATGACTTATTTACACAGAAAGATTTTGTAAAAAATTGTTTACATACCTTAATTGTTTCCCAACGGTGCCTGTGATATGGCAATAAAACAGCTGATCAAATAAAACCGAAGTCATCGTCATGGATCCACCGCTAAACAGACTCAATAGGTCCACGGTGACGTTTGGGTGAATTTACAAAACTGGCACAATAAAAACAGAATAACATTTTAAGTTAATAATGCTAACACAAACACTTGTAAACATATTAGCATATTAGCTCATTCTAACGACACTAGCTTGATTTCATTCCAATAGCATGTACAAATATGCATGAAAACCCTATTACAGACATCACACGTGGGACGGTTTAATAAGTATGAATAGTTTTAATTATATTGTGAGTGAACTATTCCTAAACATGGCACGATAGCCATTAAACAATAACACATAACACATGTTTTCAGTGTGTCTGCTTGTGTTTATTGAAAACTATTTGTTGAATACAAAACATTGTGGCCGTTAGCGAAGAATTAAAAATTAGCCGCTGAGTACAAAACGTAGGAAAAAATAGCGGCTTATAGTCCAGAATCTAAGGTAAGTAAAACTGCTTACAAAACGGCGCATTCTGAGGAGACAGTCAGAAAGTGGCTTTAAGATGGTCTGTAAAACTCAAAATCTCCATTACATGTTATGTACAAACCCCGTTTCCATATGAGTTGTGAAATTGTGTTAGATGTAAATATAAATGGAATACAATGATTTGCAAATCCTTTTCAACCCATATTCAGTTGAATATGCTACAAAGACAACATATTTGATGTTCAAACTGATAAACATTTTTTTTTTGCAAATAATCATTAACTTTACAATTTGATGCCAGCAACACGTGACAAAGAAGTTGGGAAATGTGGCAATAAATACTGATAAAGTTGAGGAATGCTCATCAAACACTTATTTGGAACATCCCACAGGTGAACAGGCAAATTGGGAACAGGTGGGTGCCATGATTGGGTATAAAAGTAGATTCCATGAAATGCTCAGTCATTCACAAACAAGGATGGGGCGAGGGTCACCACTTTGTCAACAAATCCGTGAGCAAATTGTTGAACAGTTTAAGAAAAACCTTTCTCAACCAGCTATTGCAAGGAATTTAGGGATTTCACCATCTACGGTCCGTAATATCATCAAAGGGTTCAGAGAATCTGGAGAAATCACTGCACGTAAGCAGCTAAGCCCGTGACCTTCGATCCCTCAGGCTGTACTGCATCAACAAGCGACATCAGTGTGTAAAGGATATCACCACATGGGCTCAGGAACACTTCAGAAACCCACTGTTAATAACTACAGTTGGTCACTACATCTGTAAGTGCAAGTTAAAACTCTCCTATGCAAGGCGAAAACCGTTTATCAACAACACCCAGAAACGCCGTCGGCTTCGTTGGGCCTGAGCTCATCTAAGATGGACTGATACAAAGTGTAAAAGTGTTCTGTGGTCTGACGAGTCCACATTTCAAATTGTTTTTGGAAACTGTGGACATCGTGTCCTCTGGACCAAAGAGGAAAAGAACCATCCGGATTGTTATAGGCGCAAAGTTGAAAAGCCAGAATCTGTGATGGTATGGGGTGTATTAGTGCCCAAGGCATGGGTAACTTACACATCTGTGAAGGCGCCATTAATGCTGAAAGGTACATACAGGTTTTGGAGCAACATATGTTGCCATCCAAGCAACGTTACCATGGACACCCCTGCTTATTTCAGCAAGACAATGCCAAGCCACGTGTTACATCAACGTGGCTTCACAGAAAAAGAGTGCGGGTACTAGACTGGCCGGCCTGTAGTCCAGACCTGTCTCCCATTGAAAATGTGTGGCGCATTATGAAGCCTAAAATACCACAACAGAGACCCCCGGACTGTTGAACAACTTAAGCTGTACATCAAGCAAGAATGGGAAAGAATTCCCCCTGAGAAACTTAAAAAATGTGTCTCCTCAGTTCCCAAATGTTTACTGAGTGTTGTTAAAAGGAAAGTGCCATGTAACACAGTGGTGAACATGCCCTTTCCCAACTACTTAGTCACGTGTTGCAGCCATGAAATTCTAAGTTAATTATTATTTGCAAAAAAAAAAATCAAGTTTATGAGTTTGAACATCAAATATGTTGTCTTTGTAGTGCATTCAGTTGAATATGGGTTGAAAAAGATTTGCAAATCATTGTATTCCGTTTATATTTACATCTAACACAATTTCCCAACTCATATGGAAACGGGGTTTGTAGATCACAAGGAAGTGTTTTTTAACATAGAAAAATATACCACTAAATAAATATATTATTACCATCACGTCCATCACAACAAAATGATATTCTTGTTTACTATGTTTGGTACAATTAGAAAATACCTTGTTGGTAAGAGTGGGCCATGGTACCAAACATTTATTTTCTGTGGGATAAAAAACAGCAAACCCCAGAAAGTCACAAAAAAATCATGAAGCCTTGTTTTGCTAAGCAACACAAGCTCTGTTGGACAAATCTATCTAGGAAACAGCGACCTCAATTAAACATTAAATTGGCCCTAGTGCAGTGGTTCTTAACCTGGGTTCGATCGAACCCTAGGGGTTTGGTGAGTCGGCCTCAGGGGTTCGGCAGAGCCTCCGCCGCAGTGGTCAAGACACACCGGACTCAGGAATTGATTAACGTGGACCCTGACTTAATTAAACAAGTTGAAAAACTTATTGGGGTGTTACCATTTAGTGGTCAATTGTACGGAATATGTACTGTACTGTGCAATCTACTAATAAAAGTTTCATTCAATCAATCAATCAATCAATCGTGCAAGTAAAAACTTCTCACTATCGGCGTATCTGTACTGTAAAGTTAAAATTTGAATGACAATAAAAAAGAAGTCTAAGTATTATGGATACCTCCAAACAATGTTCCCTCCAATTTTCCATCTGATTTGCAAGTGTGTAATTTGTTGTGAGTTCATGCATTGTGTTGGTTTTGTTCTATCAACAAGGTGATGTTCATGCACGGTTCATTTTGTGCGCTCGTAAAAAAAACATATAACTTTGTCTTGAATTTGAAAAAAAAAAAAAAAAAAAACATTTTATTTTTCACTAAAGAAGGGTTCGGTGAATGTGCATATGAAACTGGTGGGGTTCGGTACCTCCAACAAGGTTAAAAACCACTGCCCTAGTGTGTGAATGTGAGTGTGAATGTTGTCTGTCTATCTGTGTTGGCCCTCTGATGAGGTGGCGACTTGTCCAGGGTGTACCCCGCCTTCTGCCCGAGTGCAGACGGCATAGGCTCCCGCGCCTCCCCACCCCCTGCGACCCCGAAAGGGACAAGCGGTAGAAAATGGATGGGGGATAGTTTGCATGTTTATTAGTTGCGTGGAATATGAAACAAAACAACATTTCACTGAAAACCAGCATAAAGGTGCTGACTCAGAATTCACTGAAGTTTGTGGGGTTTTTTGTCGCAATTTTTGTTCTGTCGTGTTAGTCCATATGTGCATGTGCGACTTACGTTCTCTGCAGCACATGTGACACTGGTGTAAATACTTTTGGTCTTGTTAGTTCACAGCAGAAAAAATTAAAGGAGAAGACTGGAAGTGCTCCAGGAGTGAGAGTTGTAAATTACTGATAGAAGAGATTCGGCCACCCATTGCAGCCTGTCAGAATGAATTACGCACTGAAAGGAGTTCTAAAGATGATGATGAGTGAATAATGAAAAAAAAGGAAATGAATACCAGTGATTAGTAGATCTCCTGTGGAAACTCGGCTTCTCACAGTGTCTGACTTTTACTTTTAAACAATGACTGAAACATCAGACTGATAGTTTTCCAATGGCAGTCCGAACTTTTATGTAAGTTTTCACCCACCCTGTACACAGAATACATGAAAATTGTACAAAATATGATGAGGAAAAGATTAAATAGAAAACGAAACAGCACCGGGGAGATATTATGACGGCCAGTAGGTTAGCAAGGAAGAGCTGTTCTTCCTTAGTATAGCTATGTGTTCTTTTGCCATGCACACATAACTAGTTCTCGAGTGAATCTCGTATGAACGAACCAAACCCCTGAGACTACGTTCACACTGCAGGCAGACTTGATTTTTTTGAGATCTGATTTTTCCAGCTGACTATTTACACTGCAATTAAAATTGGATTTTTATCAGACTGTGTAAACGCGCACAGGCCCCATTGTGGCCCCAATGTGGCCTTGACATCACTTGCATGTGCACTTCGATAAAGTGAAAACAAAGTAAGTTGACAGGGAGGAAGTCACTATTACTACAAAATAAAATAAAAGTCGCAACACATTATATGATATGATTTTTTTATGTGAAAGTAAATAAAAGTGATATAATGTATGAATGGATGTTTATAGTGTAATATATTTGGGAGGATTGTAAGTACTGCTAAGTAGAGGGGACATGGACATCAGCGCGGATCTACGTGAGCTTTATTTTTCAACTCATATGTAAGCAAATGTGCGACAGCATCAATTCCAATCTTTCAGTAATCGCTATTTCTTCGGAATCAAAATATATATTCATATATTACATATAGCCTATTATTTGAGTACTATTGACAAGTAATGCACCGAAAATGTGGTCGTTTTAAATAAAAACCGAAACCGGATGTTGTGATGAAATGTCCATTTCCGCTGTCGACTGCGTCTTTCCGGTGCACACGAGTGACATAGCTCGACCAAAGCTGACGAAAAAATCCCATTCAGGCTACATTGCGTTTATACCAGGGTAGGGATGTCCGATAATATCGGCCTGCCGGTATTATCGGCCGATAAATGCGTTAAAATGTAATATCGGAAATTATCGGTATCGTTTTTTTTATTATAGGTATCATTTTTTGTTTTTTTTATTAAATCAACATAAAAAACACAAGATACACTTACAATTAGTGCACCAACCCAAAAAACCTCCCCTCCCCATTTACACTCATTCACACAAAAGGGTTGTTTCTTTCTGTTATTAATATTCTGGTTCCTACATTATATATCAATATATATCAATACAGTCTGCAAGGGATACAGTCCGTAAGCACACATGATTGTGCGTGCTGCTGGTCCACTAATAGTACTAACCTTTAACAGTTAATTTTACTCATTTTCATTCATTACTAGTTTCTATGTAACTGTTTTTATATTGTTTTACTTTCTTTTTTATTCAAGAAAATGTTTTTAATCTATTTATCTTATTTTAATAATTTTTTTTAAAAGTACCTTATCTTCACCATACTTGGTTGTCCAAATTAGGCATGATAATGTGTTAATTCCACGACTGCATATATCGGTTGATATCGGTATCGGTAATTAAAGTGTTGGACAATATCGGAATATCGGATATCGGCAAAAAGCCATTATCGGACATCCTTAGACCAGGGGTGTCAAACTCATTTAGATCGGGGGGCCACATGGAGTAAAATATACTCCCAAGTGGGCCGGACTGGTAAAATCACGGCACGATAATTTAAAAATTAAGACAACTTCAGATTGTTTTATTTGTTTAAAAATAGAACAAGCACATTCTGAAAATGTACAAATCATAATGTTGTTGGGTTTTTTTTAAACTTACATGTTGCGGTTAATAGTATGCTGCCTTTATTTATCGTTATTTATACTTTCTGAATAAATTATGTGATAATGTTCATCAGTCAACTCATTGGTGTTAATTTTCAATCCATCAAGATAAAAAAATAATATCAAAATCAAATTACAGGATGTTATTTATGTAGTTTGCTCATTTTCCTCAACTGATGTACTAATAACATCATGTAGTTTTTTACATATGTAGCATAATCTACAAAGATACAAAGAATTGCTATTGCGACATCTAGTGGACACATTTAAAACAACAGTTTCTTTCATTCCAAAATTTTGGCTAATTTTTATACTTAGCTAACTCATCTCGCGGGCCGTACGTTTGACACCCCTGGTTTAGACTGAAGTTACATTTGAAATGATCAGATACCAATCGGATTCAGGTCTACCTCCTGATGTGGCTTGAATCTGATGCTAAAAGATCAGATTTGAAGCACTTTGGAGCGTTAAGACTGGCAAAATAAAATCAGATCTGTGTCATTTGAGGGCAAAAAAATCAGATTTGGTGTGCAGTCTAAACAGAGCCTTAGATCAAAACTAAGAATTTAGATATTTAATGGTTGTGCATCATAACCATGAAACGTTGTAAACCGAGAGCCCAGAAATCCAATGAAACAAAATGATGTTAATGCAATTGTAAGACGTCTGTTCTTTGTTTTCGAACAGATGAGGACCTGATGAGCGGTGGTGAAGGCATGGAGTGCAACGCTGGAAGTGGCATCGTCAAATCGGGTCCCACCGGAGAGAAGGACGACAACAACAATGACGAGTACGAGAACTACGACGAGCTTGTGGCCAAGTCTCTTCTCAACCTGGGCAAGATTGCAGAAGACGCCGCCAACCGGGCCATCACAGAGTCGGAAATGAACAGCAACTCTTCTCACAGTGCTGAAGAGGAGGAAGAAGAGGAGGATGAAGATGAGGAAGAAGAGGAGGACGATGAGGATGAAGAGGAAGAAGAAGAAGATGAGGAGGAAGATGAGGAAGAGGAGGAAGAGGGAAGCAAAACGCTACCGGGTGATCTAAGTTTGGACGTTCATAGCGATGTGGTTAGGGAGACAGTAGATTCGCTCAAACTCTTGGCTCAAGGGCACGGTGCTGTGTTGTCGGACAATTTAGACGGACAGGATTATGAGGGTGGCATGGCGGATAACAGAGACAGGAATGACTGTTCCCACATGGGTGGTAACGGACAGGGAAAGACCACCAGTCACGGACAATTAGAAAACAGTGACGAGGAAGTTTGTCTAAGCAGTTTGGAGTGCTTACGGAATCAATGCTTCGACCTTGCACGGAAACTTAGTGAAACAAAGCCCGCAGACCGCAATGGATCGTTCCAGCAGAATCATTACCAATGCGGGGACCCTAACCAACAACCCCAACATCACGGCTATGGAGAGTTCCAGCTTGGCCATGACGACGGGCGAGCATTTGACAGGAACTATTCGGACATGGACAATCTCTTGAAGCTAGAGGAGCAGCTGAGCCCGCGATCCAAGGCTTTCTCCAGTTGCGCGCAGGGAGATCGGTTTCACCACCGGGACTTCGACGAGGACACAGCCTCGGTGACGTCGGACAGGTCTGAGGAAGTGTTTGACATGACAAAGGGTAACCTGTCCTTGTTGGAAAAGGCCATCGCGCTAGAGTCCCAGCGTGCAAAGGCAATGCGGGATAAAATGGAGGCAGAGGCAGCCAGGAGAGACGGGGTGAGGTATAACCATGACAACCACGGCCCACGGCACGCCTACGGTGTTGAACGTAAAGGACGACTCCCTGATGGAATGAAGAAGCTTTTCTATCATAAAGGTGAGGACTAAAGTTTAAACACTCTCTGAGGAACAGCTTGTATTTAGCGAGCATATTTCCTGTGAGTACTCAGTAGTCAAAACTTACGTAATGTGATTCAGTACAAGGGCTCCATCAAAAACCAATGCTCAGTTTTAATTGATACTGTCAGAGAAGTATATGTATTCTAATTTGTTGTAGTTTGCAGTGGTGTACAACTGCACTTTATCATACAAAGTGCTTCTTTGATCATTTTGACAGAGGTGAAAATACTGTATTTCAAGGGTATGAGAGACAAGAACACACGTCTTTCCCTGTTATGTGCGCCCTAAATAGTGGTAAAACTGCAAGTACCAGGCAGCTAACAATGCAAGTAAAGGAGATACAATCTATTCCATCCATAAAGCGCTCTCAAAACCATCCGAAATCCCTTAACATGGTTTCAGACACATTCTGTATGTATGTATGTATGTATGTATGCAATGCAGTAACAGGCACATTTAATGATAAAATATAATACTTCCAGTATTTCGGTCATTTGAGGCATTACAGTAACCTCTTTCCTGGCTGTGTCGATTTGACAGAGCGCATAGCAACAAGCGCTACTTCTGACAACATAACTTAAAGAGCACTTTCTCAGTTTGCGATCACTAATGGAAGACTTTGAACGTAATCATTTAGCACTATTGCTAAGCATTTTAAAAAAGAACATAAAACCATGACTTACAACATCTGCTGTCACTTAGATGCCGACTTGTGGGATGGCTGTATCTTTCAGCACCTGTGCTCCCCGTGAGCTGGTAAATTCAGAATAATCCTCACCCCTCAGATAAAAAATGGTGGTTTTATGATGCGTTCCATTTGTTGAGAACCATATAGTATCATGTTGATAGCGTGTGGACTTTCAAAGTTGACCAACTTCTCGGCTTGGTCCAACAACTATCTTTCTTTGATTTATGACATTGCATTAACCTTTTCTTAACTTAAAGACAACATGGCAGCAGCAGAATCAACTCAAGCATCTTCTTCTTCTTTGTTCTTTGGCGGGTCGCTACCAATGTTATTAGCAGCTCTAAAAAGCTAGTAGCAGGCCATTCGCTAGTGGTCGGAGGAGCACTGTGAGCATAGCAATGTGTTTCAACACCAGAAAAGTAGTTCCTCTGTGTTTGCTCTTACAATAACAATGTCGCTATACAGTAGAAAGGGATTACGGTAATATGGCCCCATTCGTGGTGGTTTACCTGACACACGAAACATGACAATTTTGAATATGTGCATCTACTTTAGCCGCCAGATGGCAGTAGAGGGTTGAATATCTTAAATTGTGTTTTGTGGCAATTACAACTTTGGCAACACCGTCAGTTGCTATGTATAGTTGACACTTTTCATCATTTTCAGCAGACTGCATTGCAAAATTATTAACTCCCTCCCTTCCTCTCACAAGAGATCCACCCAAGAATGGGGCCATATAAATCCCTTCCCTATTGTAGATTGGTTAATATGCAGGCAATGACATGTAAATAGAGAGTTTTTTTGTGTGTTTTGTTAGAGCGCTTTTTAGGCGGAATAGATGAATCCCACTGTGTGTATGGAGACACATAATTAGCTGCTAGCCGCTTGTCAGCCGGGGGACTAAAAATAAGTGTCAACCAGAGGGAATCGAAGTTTGCGATCGGCTTTAAAGGGGTCATATCATGATGATTTTTTTTTTCTACATTTAAAACACCTCCTTGTGATCTACACAACATGTAATGGTGGTTCTTGGGTGAAAAATGTACATAAATGTTGTTTTACAGACCATTTTCAAATTCCTTTTTTGCTGTCTTTCAAAGTGGTTTGTTTTGAGAGGCGGAGTTGTTAGATGCAAACTCACCCCCACTCACCATGCCCCTGACGCCGATAAGCTGTCGACCCCACCTGTCTTATAGTTTTTTAGCTTTCTTGCTTTTATTGTGCACTATGGACATCAGTGATCGCCACCAGTCATCTGTTTTGAGTGACTTTCACCACAACACAACATGCCAGATGATATAGCGAGCTCAGCGGCTCACGGGGGTTTGTTGACGTAACCAGAGGTGGGTAGAGTAGCCAGAAATTGTACTCAAGTAAGAGTACTGTTACTTTAGAGATGTATTACTCAAGCAAAAGTAAGGAGTAGTCACCCAAATATTTACTTGAGTAAAAGTAAAAAGTATGTTGTGAAAAAACTACTCAAGTACTGAGTAACTGATGAGTAACCTGTTTGTTTAATGATGACGGCAACAAATAATGCACAAAAACATAAAAATAGCAATGAGCAAATTCAGAGCCAGGAATATCTCTTAAGCAACTAAAACAATAATATATATTAAATAATAATACATTAATATAAAAAAAAATTAAGGCAAATTGAGCCACAATAACTTAACAGCACCAAAGGCTCAGTAGGCAGAGATTACAAAGGAAAATAAGTTAGCCTTTACGCAAACCATAAACTGATAGGTGTGGGCTGCACCTGGGAACACACTGATTGGTGTTTCTATGCATGCGTGTGTGTGTGTGTGTGTGTGTGTGTGTGTGTGTGTGTGCGACTGTGCGTGTGTGTGTGTGTGTGTCTATGAGGCTGCAGTGCGTTAATAAATGTCCCCACACGATGTACATTTGACAGTGATTCATAGCAGGGAAGCTAACATCAGCCTACGGTGATAGCCAAAATATCTACTAAGGTTACTTACCGCAATGTGCTTCCTCAAATTTGACGTTGAGTTCATGTAAGCTTAAGCTTGTTTGCCACTGAAACTTTATGTGCAGTTAATCACGTGACCTCCTGGCTCTGTTGGATTGGTGAAACGGAGTCAAACGTCACCAGTGACTGTATTTGATTGGTGAAACGCAGGCATGCGATAGATCCTACTTTGAAGGCCTGTCTGACAAACCAAAACAAACAAAGCGTGCATTGACAGATCGATAAAAATCAGTAGCGAGTAGCGAGCTGAATGTAGATAAATGGAGCGGAGTAAAAGTAGCGTTTCTTCTCTATAAATATACTCAAGTAAAAGTAAAAGTATGTTGCATTAAAACTACTCTTAGAAGTACAATTTATCCCAAAAGTTACTCAAGTAGATGTAACGGAGTAAATGTAGTGCGTTACTACCCACCTCTGGACGTCACTAAGGAACTTCTACCGAGTCTAACTTTCTAATGCTAGATACTGGATGTAGACGTGTGTATACTGACAATAAAAAACGTTTCTATTCTATATCATGTAAATAACTCCGCTGTACGGCCGCTTCGAGTTGTAAACAACAGAGGTTTACGGCTATTAACTAAGCTATGAGCTACATCGCGAACGTATTAACGGATTATATAGCTTACTCATCCATTGCCAGACACAGAAGGCACTGCTCCAATTAAAAATAGGTTTTAGGAAAATCTTTCTTTATTTTGCAGCAGGACTGACGGGGACAGTATTGTCTTACATTAGAAGGCTAAGCTAGCTACAAAACAACTCGAGCTAGCATTGCTAACGTATCATTCACACATTTCTAACCGACTGTTATCACTGACTTTTTCATTGTCTCCTCCATTGCCATAGATTGTAGTCACCAAGCCCGCCATTCAAAGTAGTTTTTTTTAATAAAGTCAAATACAAATAAGGCAACAAGAGAAGTATCCCACACTTCTCTTTTGTAAATTAAATCTGTACAGCAGCAAATATGGGCATCTACATCAACAATATGATTTGCCTGAGTAGCTGGACAGGATTAAAAAAAAAGTAGTTTTTTTTGTAAAATCCATCTTTTTGTTGTGAACTCTTCTTGGCACACACTCGAAGCGACTAATTCACAGTTGGAGGGCACATTTCCATGACACAAAAAAGTTAGCCGGTCACTTCTTAGTTCTTCAGATTAAACTGGAGGTTTGAATAGCGTCCTGTTTTGGGTAATTCAACCAATAACACCATTTTTGTTCTTCGAGTCGAATCCTGGGCATTTGGTCGTCTACACCAGTGTTTTTCAACTTTTTTTGAGCAAAGGCACATTTTTTTCATTGAAAAAATCCAGGGGGACACTAGCCCATCCTCGTCGCCATTATTGTGCCAAATTTTTCACTTATTAGTTCACTTATTAGCAATCTAAGCTTAATAATACATCAAAAGAAAGCGTATTGTCTTTTTCTGCCTTTTATTTTTCCACTTCCAAGTGTTCAACAACAACACATACCATGATGTCTTGTGTCCCCCGCCCTTAAGTTCCCCTTACAATGGTTCCGATATTGTCCTGTGACCCGAGTAACCAATACTTGACAGACACCACCAGCAGAAAATTTTGAAAATGAAACTCAATAGCCTATATTGACTATATACATATATATATATATATATATATATATATATATATATATATATATATATATATATATATATATATATATATATATATATATATATATATATATATGTATGTGTGGGAAAAAATCACAAGACTACTTCATCTCTACAGGCCTGTTTCATGAGGGGTTCCCTCAATCATCAGGACATGATTGAGGGAACCCCTCATGAAACAGGCCTGTAGAGATGAAGTAGTCTTGTGATTTTTTCCCACACATACATATATTACGCTCTACCACGAGCACTATTTTTTGGATAATCTTATTAAGACATATATATATATATATATATATATATATATATATATATATATATATATATATATATATATATATATATATATATATATATATATATATAATATAAAGTCGTTCTCATCAAATACCTGACGCACACATGACTTCAAACCATAACCATCATTAATTGTCTTGTCTCAAAGTAGGCTTACAAAGCAATGCCTGCTACCACCTTCTGGTACGGAACAGTATTACATGGTTACTCTGCTCATCTCCAGACATCACAGACACGCTACAACGGCACATTGTTTGCGGATTATAATTATGTTTCCGACCAATTAAGTGAAATTGCATGATTTCCCACGGCACACCAAACGATATCAGTGGTTGAAAAACGATGGTCTAAACTCCAGATGAATTGCATAAACTAAAAATGGCAGTCTGGGCAGGTTTATACCATTTATGGATAGTTCACTGACAATGTTCCCAATTGGTGACGTCAGTAATTGTGCACATTCCAAACGGACCGTTTGGAATTAGTAGAGAAGAACGCAAAAATGTTTTATGAATATATTTGCAATGCCTCCACGCTTTGTTTTTTACATTTCCGGGACTCATGCAGATTCCAAATGCACAAGAGCAGTAACCAATAGGTAAGAAACATTGGTTTTGCGTGATAGAGCCCCTTTAAATGGCACAAATCGACATTAGCAGATGACATACTTTTTCACGAAATTTGGTGGACACTGATTGGTGGTCGATCCCTCAAGTGTGGACTGTTTTGCTTCACCTGCCCTTTTATTGTGTCCATCCTACACCGCAGACAACAGAAAGCCCACATGCATTCTGGGTACCCCAATATAACCCCAGGACAAGCTTCTTTTTTTTTTTTTGCAGCCAATTTGAAATTTTGAATCTCAGAAGCAGCAGCAGCAGCAGCAGCTTATGTTGTTAAAATAGGCCAGCATGGAAACATCAGAGGGGAGGCTTGTCAGGCATAAGTAATGGCAATCTGCACGGCCTGTTAGGACCGCACATTTCATCCCTGGGATGCAGCTTGGGGTAAAGCCGCCTATTTTTAAACCTACTTTTCAGCATTTGGGAAAGGAGGACGACTTGCGTTCTTTGCACAGAATTAATTCATACATTTCCTTTACGATGCTTACATCCTACTTTTAAGTTGAGGTTGTTCGTGATCCTGCAGAAAGAGAAACACAGCAGTACACAGCAGAGCTATTCTGGGTGGTTTGAGTCCAAATTATTTCTCTTTTCTTTTACTTTAGCCATATTTCGTCCTAATTAGGCCAATTTATTTCTCCCCACACAGAACATATTTAGACAAGAGCCACAAATAAGAGCAAGCTAATTCGCAGCAGGAGGATATTACGCCTTAAATGCCACACAATTCACAACAGGTACGTATCGCAACGTAAATGCCACACAAATGTTAATTTGGAGAGAGACTCCATGCTTGAATGATGTCGGAATAAAGAGCGGAGAGCTGATAATAATCTAGATAGCAGATAGACGATAGCAGCAGACAGTCGCTCAGCTGGGTTCCTGTGTGCGATTTATAAAACACAGTACGGCGAAGGGAAGGAGAAGCGCCGCTGAGCAAAAGAAAAAGGAATGAGGTTAAGATGAGAATAGAGGAGTATCAGAATGACCGATAAGGAACAACAGGCCCACTGACTGCACATTAATTATCCAGAGATGGTATGGTAATGGGGGCCATTTGCTATGCAAAACGCAGCCCCTCCTCAGCCACAATCAATATCCTTCCCTTCTAATATGCCTTCCACTCAGCTGCTCCCACTCAGACGAGGCGGGCAAACACACATGCATCACATACCGTATGTGTATGAGTGCAGTTAGTTTATTATTTTACCTTTTGCAAACAGACAGAATCTATTCTTGTGAAGCCGCACAGCTATGAACGTGATCAAAATGTTTTTTTTTTATCAAAGCCAAAATGGAATAGGGGGAAAATAGAGCATGACAACATGCAACATTCCGTCTATAACAAATTTTATAGGGGGAATGAGTGGGCGTGCGCCACGTCACCTTTTCCTAACCCGGCTCCTCACTTGATTTGTGTTTTTCTTCTTTCTTATTATTTTGTGTCCTCTGAGATTTTGTGAGGTTCTCATTGGTGTCTTATCATCCTCAGCGCTGCAAACCGCATCAATCAGTCTATAGTATCAGATAACAACACCACACATTCCCCCATATTATTCTGACATCGGCACTGATAAACATTACAGTCACTCAAATAATTGCATTTTTATCATATCAAACTGCCTCGAGGTAATATTTTTAATCTCAGCGGATATTTCCTTGGGCTGTCAAAGTTATTGCGATAATAACGCGTTAACTATAAGTTCCTTTAATAGCGATCATTTTTTAACTAGCAATTAAAGGCCTGCTGAAACCCACTACAACCGACCACGCAGTCTGATAGTTTATATATCAATGATGAAATCTTAACATTGCAATACATGCCAATACGGCCGGGTTAGCTTACTAAAGTGCAATTTTAAATTTCGCGTGAAATATCCTGCTGAAAACGTCACCTTTTCCTAACCCGGCTCCTCACTTGATTTGTGTTTTTCTTCTTTCTTATTATTTTGTGTCCTCTGAGATTTTGTGAGGTTCTCATTGGTGTCTTATCATCCTCAGCGCTGCAAACCGCATCAATCAGTCTATAGTATCAGATAACAACACCACACATTCCCCCATATTATTCTGACATCGGCACTGATAAACATTACAGTCACTCAAATAATTGCATTTTTATCATATCAAACTGCCTCGAGGTAATATTCTTAATCTCAGCGGATATTTCCTTGGGCTGTCAAAGTTATTGCGATAATAACGCGTTAACTATAAGTTCCTTTAATAGCGATCATTTTTTAACTAGCAATTAAAGGCCTGCTGAAACCCACTACAACCGACCACGCAGTCTGATAGTTTATATATCAATGATGAAATCTTAACATTGCAATACATGCCAATACATGCCAATACGGCCGGGTTAGCTTACTAAAGTGCAATTTTAAATTTCGCGTGAAATATCCTGCTGAAAACGTCTCGGTATGATGACGTCAGCGCGTGACGTCACGGATTGTGGAGGACATTTTGGGACAGCATGGTGGCCAGCTATTAAGTTGTCTGTTTTCATCGCAAAATTCCACAGTATTCTGGACATCTGTGTTGGTGAAACTTTTGCAATTTGTTCAATGAACAATGGAGACAGCAAAGAAGAAAGCTGTAGGTGGTAAGCGGTGTATTGCGGCCGACTGCAGAAACACAAACACAGCCAGTGTTTCATTGTTTACATTCCCGAAAGATGACAGTCAAGCTTTGCCATTGGCCTGTGGAGAACTGGGACAACAGAGACTCTTACTAGGAGGACTTTGAGTTGGATGCGCAGACACGGTACCGTGAGTACGCATGCAGCTGTGGCTTCCAAACATTTGATCGCTTGCCCGTACGTGCGTGCCGCTATGTGCATGTCACGTACGTAACTTTGGGGACTTTGGGGAAATATATGTGCTGTATGAACTTTGGGGAGGTGAACGGTACTTTGGGCTGTGGGATTGAGGTGTTTGAGTTGTATTGGCGGGTTATATGGACGGGAGGGGGGAGGTGTTTGTTATGCGGGATTAATTTGTGGCATATTAAATATAAGCCTGGTTGTGTTGTGGCTAATAGAGTATATATATGTCTTGTGTTTATTTACTGTTTTAGTCATTCCCAGCTGAATATCAGGTCCCACCCGCCTCTCACAGCATCTTCCCTATCTGAATCGCTCCCACTGCCCTCTAGTCCTTCACTCTCACTTTCCTAATCCACGAATCTTTCATCCTCGCTCAAATTAATGGGGAAATCGCCGCTTTCTCGGTCCAAATCGCTCTCGCTGCTGGTGGCCATGATTGTAAACAATGTGCGGATGTGAGGAGCTCCACAACCTGTGACGTCACGCTACTCGTCTGCTACTTCCGGTACAGGCAAGGCTTTTTTATCAGCGACCAAAAGTTGCGAACTTTATCGTCGATGTTCTCTACTAAATCCTTTCAGCAAAAATATGGCAATATCGCGAAATGATCAAGTATGACACATAGAATGGACCTGCTATCCCCGTTTAAATAAGAAAATCACATTTTAGTAGGCATTTAACGTCCCGACTCTTTTTTGATACTCTGTAGTTTGAAGAAACCTAATGGCCTCCAATTACTGTGGAGCCACACGCGAGACAATAGCAAGCAGAAATGCACCAAGAGAGGGGGACATTATAGAAGTTCCACGTCCAAAGGCATGGCAAGTCATTCTCCCGACAAGACAAGTCAATTTTATCTTCAATCCCCGTGAGACAACATCATTGGGGCGAATGCTACTGGTGCGCTTTGCTGTTTGTAGAGCGGGGAAGCTTCACGTCCGTGTTTACATTACAGTTGAGTGCATTAAAAACATAAAATGTCAATTGTTTCTCGAACTGCCCTTATTAAGATGGAATATAAGCTCAGCAGACAAGAGACGGTAGAAAGGAAGTCCTAAGTCACTTTAATCAGAGACTTTCAACAAATGGTAAATGGGTTATACTTGTATAGCGCTTTTCTACCTTCAAGGTACTCAAAGCGCTTTGACACTATTTCCACATTCACCCATGCACACACACATTCACACACTGATGGCGGGAGCTGCCATGCAAGGCCCTAACCACGACCCATCAGGAGCAAGGGTGAAGCGTCTTGCTCAAGGACACAACGGACGTGACGAAGTTGGTAGAAGGTGGGGATTGAACAAGGAACCCTCAGGTTGCTGGCACAGCCACTCTCCCAACTGCACCACGCCGTCCCAAAATATGTCAAGTAGTTTCTCATACCAATCACACACGTCTGGCTTCACCATATCAGCGCTACGCTTCACATCCGGTCTGACCAACAAAACAACGAAACATCGTCTTACAATAAGATCATGCTTTGTCGAAGATGTTTAGTCCGCAATTGCAGAATGTTTACCAGGTTGAATATTACATTGTATTAATAAATAGAGAGGGTTAAAACATTGCCATGCAGATACATTAATCATTAACTTGTACAACATGTAAAGTACAGCATACCAGAAGCATTTATTCAGGTAGGAATATCACATTTTACATTACCTCATCATAACAATCCACATTTACTTTTACTTTTTTTTTAGTTTATTATTTTTTTCGGTCAGTGGTCAACAAAATAAACAAACAGTTTTACATTCCTAAATTGACAATTTTACGGACCAAAAGAGTTTAGGCTGAAGTTGAGCACTTATTTCACCTTTTGATTGTAAGATTGAGACTTTTATTAGTAGATTGCACAGTACAGTACATATTTCATATAATTGACCACTAAATGGTAACACCTGAATACGTTTTTCAACTTGTTTAAGTCGGGGTCCACTTAAATCAATTCATGGTACAAATATATCCAAACGCACTATCATCATAATACAGTCATCGCACAAGTTAATCATCAGCGTATATACATTGAATTATTTACATTATTTACAATCCGGGGTGTGGGATGTGGAGGGGGGGTTAGGTTTGGTTGATATCACACTACGGTCATCAACAATTGCATCATCAGAGAAATGGACATTGAAACAGTGTAGGTCTGACTTGGTAGGATATGTACAGCAAGTAGTGGACATAGAGATATCAGAAAGCATAAGAACAAGTATATACATTTGATTATTTACAATCCAGGGAAGTGGGATGCGGAAGGGGGAGGGTGTTAGTTTAGGGTTGAAGTTGCCTGGAGTTGTTCTTTTATTGCGGTTTTGAAGGAGGATAGAGATAGAGATGCACTTTCTTTTACACCTGTTGGGAGTGCATTCCATATTGATGTGGCATAGAAGGAGAATGAGTTAAGACCTTTGTTGGATCGGAATCTGGGTTTAACGTGGTTTGTGGAGCTCCCCCTGGTGTTGTGGTTATGGCGGTCATTTACGTTATGGAAGTAGTTTGACATGTACTTCGGTATCAGGGAGGTGTAGCGGATTTTATAGACTAGACTCAGTGCAAGTTGTTTTACTCTGTCCTCCACCCTGAGACAGCCCATTTTGGAGAAGTGGGTAGGAGTGTGGTGTGATCTGGGGTGGAGGTCTAAACCTAAACCTATAAACTACAAGATGTAGTAAAACCAGGAGAAAATTGGGCTCTGATCTTGAGCTTCATAGAAAATGTGAAATTTCCTTCACACAACATATTATAAATACGGTACCCCTTGTACACAACATGAACACTGTTCAAATATATACACACTAAAGACATGTGAAATATCCCTGTACATGTGTTGGTTAAACATTTGTACCAATAATATGCTATATACAAACACTTACACTTACATTATTATGTATGTCCCACATTTAGTTTTGTAAGAAACATTGATCAAAGTATTAACTACTGGTGTTGATTCAAGAGTGATATATTTTTCTAAGACAGTGGTCTTAAAGTTTCTTTTAAATGTGTGAATGGAACTGTAACATTTTAAGGCATCATCCAAGCTGTTCCACAGATGAACCCCCGTGACAGAAACACATCTACTTTTTAAACTAGTTCTTATGTTTGCTTTCTGAAAGACTGCTGAACCTCTAAGGTCGTATGGACTCTCCCTGGGTTTGAACCTCTCCTGTGGACACAAAGGCAGCATGCGGTTATGAGCTTTATACTGTTATGATTCGCTGCCCGGATCATAGTTTGTTTACGTTTTCAAGTCACGTGTGTTTTCAGCACCTTAAGTTTTGTTTGTTTCCGTTGCCATGACGGCAGATTACATTCACCTGCCTCTGGTTAGTGTTCGGGACGCGCACTTGCTGCCTGGGCGCTAATCAGAGGGCTATTTAGTCTTTGCCCTGGCCTCACTCGGTCTGGCTTCCTAATTTGCTTGATGCAACAGTTGACGACTTTTTCTATTCCTGCTAGTTTACACGCTAGGCTATTTGTCTTGCTAGCTCCCACGCTAGCCCCTTTGTTTTTGTCTTAAGTGCTATGAGCACGTTTTTGTTTGTTCCCTTATGATTTAATTCTTAATAAATCAAAAAAAACAAAAACACCTGACTCTTCCCCGCTGGTTGCGGGGACACTTGGCCTGGCGGCCCATCGCCTTGTCCTCCCTCCAACCTCCCGTGACTTTGGACTGTTTTTTTGAGGAGGGGTTTTCTAAAACGTCTGGTATCCGTTATGGGAAGGGGGGCTACTGTCAGGTTTGTCACTGACAGTTTAGTTATGTTTTGGTTTTTCCTGTTTGTCTTTATTTCCTGTCAGTGCTCTTATTTTGGTTGTTTCCTGCTATTCTCCCTGAGCGCTGTTTCCCCTCAGCTGCGGCTGATTGGCACCTGGCCACACCTGGTGTCAATCAGCCAGCTGCTATTTAGACCTGCTCTGCACTTCAGTCAGGGCCGGAGTAGTGTCGTCGTTGAAGCTGTACTTGTATCCTGTAGCTGTTCGCAGCGTGCTGTCTTTTGGTTCCTAGTTCCTGTTTCCCGGTATCCTGTTTCCTGTCGCCTAGTTCCTGGTTTGTGTTTTACTTTCTTATTTTGAACATTAAATCATGTTTTCCTGCACCAAGCCTGCCTTCTCTGCATCTTGGGGTTCGTCACCAACAACATGTAACAATAGAATGTGGAATTTACAATATGAACTATGAACAATAAAACACTGAATATTGAGAATATATGAACGTTGCTCCTCTACTTCCCAGACCATCTTTTTGATCGAAATATTTTATAATCGAGCAAGAAGAAACACATTGATTGACACTTTTATTAGTAGATTGCACAGTATAGTACATATTCTGTACAATTGACCACTAAATGGTAACACCCGAATAAGTTGTTTTTCAACCTGTTTAAGTCGGGGTCCAAGTAAATTAATTCATGGTAATGAACAGATGTAACAAACATGGAAAAAGGAGAAAAAAAACATCCTCTTATTTGATATAATATGACTTTTCTGCAGAACATCTACAACAAAGTTCTGCAGAACAGTGATATTACATGGAGGTCTCAGGCTTGTTGCTGCCCCACCCACTCTGCCCCGTTCTTCCTCTGCATGAAGCAGCGCTTCCTATGGTTACCGTCGTGTTCGGTTAATCTATTAATGACCAAACTTTGTCTTGTGAACAACAACCTTACGCTCAAACATTTATTCCTCCCTCCATGAATGTATCTAAACATCTATATATATATATATATATATATATATATATATATAGCCTGCGTCTTCTTCGTTACGTTTACCTGAACATCATTATCCAGCACCTTCTGCTGGTCACATTGTGTATCACAGTCAGTTTAACTGCATATCATGACACGTAGTAACTTGTATGTCAGTCAAAAGTGCAGATTTTAACCCATCCATCCATCCATTTTCTACCGCTTGTCCCTTTTGGGGTCGCGGGGGGTGCTGGAGCCTATCTCAGCTGCATTCAGGCGGAAGGCGGTGTACACCCTGGACAAGTCCCCAGCTCATCGCAGGGCCAACACAGATAGACAGACAACATTCACACTCACATTCACACACTAGGGCCAATTTAGTGTTGCCAATCAACCTATCCCACCTCCAAAGACAGATTTTAACCATTAGAATTATTTCTATAGTGTGCAAACATCCAGTGGACCGCATTGAAATGTTTATTATGTTGTATTATGCCCAGGTAGCCCAGTTAACTGCTTTCATAATGCTGTTTTGCAAGAATAATGTCAAGTGACTTTAAACTTGACACCTCATTGGCTGGTTCTGAGACAGCATAGATTAGCTTCAGCCTCATTTTACCGGAAGTCAGTCTTGCTTTTTGAAGCAACTAAATTTTTCGACAGTGTATTTTTCAGCACTGATTTTTTTTACACTGAATTTTTATGCACTGAACATTTTTCCACTGAATTGTTATACGCTGTATTTTTTTCCGCAAAATGTTTATAGAATGAAAAAAAGAATGTACACTATTTTTTTCTGCAAATTTTTTATAGAATGAAAAAAAAAATTACACTGTATTTTTTTACGCAAAATTTTTATAGAATGAAAAAAAAATATACACTGAATTTTTATACACAAAATTTTTTTACACTGAATTTTTATGCACTGAACTTTTATACACTGTATTTTTTTCCGCAAAATTTTTATAGAATGAAAAAAAAATGTACACTGTATTTTTTTTACGCAAAATTTTTATACAATGAAAAAAAAATTTGCACTGAATTTTTATACACAAAATTTTGAAACACTGAATTTTTTCAATGGAATTGTCAGCATACTTTGATGTAAAAAAAAATATTTAATTAAAAAAATTCAAACGCAATAAAACATGAATTATGATTAATTATTAATTAATTAAGTTAAGTTAATTAATAATTAACATTAATTCAGTGTTACAAAAAAAAGCTTTTGTAATAAAGCCACACATTAACCTCCATACAAATGACTTTAATCACCAAGCAACCAAACTCTCCTTTCCCACAGATGCTTCCCGAGCAGACAAGAAGGAGAGTCGCTGTCCGACACCGGGCTGCGACGGCACGGGTCACGTGACAGGCTTGTACCCGCACCATCGGAGCCTGTCGGGCTGTCCGCACAAGGACAGAGTGCCACCAGAAAGTAAGCCGTTGGTTCTCACACCAGTACCGACATTATTTGCTCAACCTGTGGCCTCCACCTTTCATGACGCCCTGCATGTCTCCCTGTGATCGCTGCCGAGCTCGTTCCGTGCGTCTGTGTGTTTGCTGGACTGTGTTTGATGTTTCGGCGATAGCCTGCAGCTGCACTTCTCTGGTGACCTTTTGCATGAGGCCATAGTTTTCTCGCTGATTGCCTGCTTAGTGTGCCGTGGTGATGAGGTATGAAATGAGAACTTGATGTGTGAACAGCAACGATGTGGATAGTTGGCGTGTCGTGGCGTAAGACTCCCTTGTTTCGCTTACTTGGCAGTGATCCCGTGCATTCCTTTTGAAATAATTGCTTGTTTGTCACAGCATGTACAGTATGACCAAAGGGATAACTTTCCATGAAACGCTGTAAAGTGGTGGCACATGGGTAAAAGAAGATCTGACTAGAATTTAGCGCATATACAGTAAAGTTCGCTTGCATCGGGGCCAATTTTGGCAGTGATCCTCCAAATCCTTCTTTTTTATCTCTGTAAAAATATAAAAAAATATTTTCCGTTTTTCTTCGTTTTTCAATGTGTGTTAAAATCTTGATCCGTCTCTTTGCCATACCTGCCAACAACTACGGTTTTCCCGTAAGAAGTACGGTTTTTGATAATCCATTCCGGTTTGCGGCTGCAGTGGTAAAAACTACGGTTTTCCGTTAAAAATGATTAACTTAAAAATTAAAGCTACATAGCTTAACTACATTTCCCAGCAGCTTGGCAGTAGCTTTGCTACTTTTTAAACAAGTAATGGTTTCTGTAGCTTAGCTATTTTTAGACCTATGTAGCGGGTAGCTAAGCTACATGCTACAAAAGAAGAGAGAGGGAGAAGAGAAAGAGAGGAAGGGGACAACATATACGGGAATAATCAATGATGATAGGTTGGTTTAGGTATAATCCATGATTGGTTGGTTGGTTTACTATGATGAGTCACGATTGGTTAAGATTAGGGCAAAACATTACAGACAGAGATAAGATAGGGTGGGTCATTGAACCAGGAAGGGAAATCACAACAGACATCCCAAATGACGACGAGGGAGTCGGAGAAGAGAAGAGTTCATATTCAAGCGGGCGATTTATGTATTAATAAAACCAGTGGAAGATGGCAGGGGGATTCTCTTCCTTAGATTTTTCTTTTAGCGATGAACACGACGTCCAGGAAACCAACAATGCGTCTACTTGGCCACATTTGGACAAATGTATGCGTCTGGATAAAACAATGCCCAAAACATTAATTTGAGTTGTTTACCATGTAAGCCCAAATCAAAACTGCTCTCGACATGTGATACGTGGAATAAACATTTAAGAACACACATGATTGTGGCAGACATGTGATGACTAAATGTCTAAATGCTACATTTCATTTGCATTGTTATTTTAGAACAATACAGTAGCTGACATTTTGTTCATTATTTCTACTCTTTATATTTTGACATTGAATAGTTGAATCATTTTGAAACATGAACAACATGACTGCAAGATATTTGTTAATTCATGCTATAAATCACAAATGGATATTCAGATAAAGGAAGTTAGCTAATAGAATAAACATTTTTATAATGTTTGCATGATTTTTGCATTTGGAGCAGTTAGAAGTGGAGAGGGAGTCAAAGAGACAGAAATTGGCTCTACAATCCAAGGCAGAATTCACTAAAGCAGAAACAAAAAGGAAAATGCAAGCTTCTGAGACATTTGCCAGGAAGGCTCATGTCAGAGCCATCAAAGAAAAATGCCAAAGTAATGTGTGAATAATGTAAATAACTAGATGAACCATCTGTGCTAGTAAGGTTGTAAATACTGTATAGATTAGGCTGACCCATGTGGTTCCTGTGGATGTGAATTGTAATTACTGTAGTGACTAAATATCATAGTGACTGAAACATACATAGTGATTCATTTGGATGAATGGGGTATGTATTTATGTAAACTCTTAAACACTAATACATCTTTAAATGGTGCTTTTTTTGCTCATTTTTGCATGTTCAATTGCTGAAAAACCAGGAGCTTCGAGGGGGGTTTCCCCCCCTTGTTCCCCCACCAGGGCACCGCCCTGGACCTGCGGCTGCCAGACCCCCGGCTTATTTTCAGTCTTGTTCATTAAGTTCAAATCACATACCTGGATCCAGCAGATGGAGTTGTTACCGTCTGGGGTAATTGCCACCACATTATAGTCCACATTACTGCTACATACAGGACTAGAAATGACAAGAGAAGCACAGTCAGTTTTAGCAAGTTTCAATTCCCACATTTTGTATTGTCACACTTTGTGGATTTAATTAATCTATACTGTAGTACAGTGGTAGGACGGTTTGAAAACTTTGATCCGTATTTTCTTGCTTCGAGGTTTTGTTTATTGATTTTATTAAATAAACATTTATCAATTCAATTGTTTCCGCAAGACTTCTCCAATACGGCACACATGAGAGCGGTGCACTTACGATAATGTAGCTCACACCTCGGGTGATGTGGCCCGTGTGTGGGGGCCACAGCGGAGTGCCGAGAGTTGGCTAAAGAAGAGGGAGAAAGAGAGCAAACAGCCCAAAGAAGACAAGAGAAGCTGTCAAAGACTTCACTTTCATTTAAAAGTGAAAAAGACAGACATCATGGTGAAATGTTTGCGCTCTAAAACGCAGTTGCCTATTTGCAATAAGATTACATCTACTGTATGTTAAATGGGTTGTACTTTTATAGCGCTTTTCTACCTTCAAGGTACTCAAAGCGCTTTGACACTACTTCCACATTTACCCATTCACACACACATTCACACACTGATGGAGGGAGCTGCCATGCAAGGCGCTAACCAGCAGCCATCAGGAGCAAGGGTGAAGTGTCTTGCTCAGGACACAACGGACATGACGAAGTTGGTACTAGGTGGGGATTGAACCAGGGACCCTCGGGTTGCGCACGGCCACTCTTCATAAAGCATAAAGCATCCTGCATATTTAAGAGCAGCAAACAAGCAGAAACATCATCTCATGCGTTTGACGAATGTTTTATTCAAACACAGGTAGGCATGTGAGGACATGATAGCAACTACAGTTTGTATGTTTATGCTAAAAGTTGTTTGTCCAAAAATCAAACACCAATATTACATTGTACACCTTTTCAAATGCGTGTGTATTAAATTGTTAAATACATTGTCACTCAATTTATCATGCTTTATCAGGCAGTCTTTTTGTTTGGTTGGTTATTTATAGAGATGTCCGATAATATCGGCAGGCCGTTAAAATAAATGCGTTAAAATGTAATATCAGAAATTAACGGTATCGTTTTTTTTTATTATCGGTATCGTTTTTTTAATTGTTTTTTTTATTAAATCAACATAAAAAACACAAGATGCACTTACAATTAGTGCACCAACCCAAAAAACCTCCCTCCCTCATTCACACTCATTCACACAAAAGGGTTGTTTCTTTCTGTTATTAATATTCTGGTTCCTACATTATATATCAATATATATCAATACAGTCTGCAAGGGATACAGTCCGTAAGCACACATGATTGTGCGTGCTGCTGGTCCACTAATAGTACTAACCTTTAACAGTTAATTTGACTCATTTTCATTAATTACTAGTTTCTATGTAACTGTTTTTATATTGTTTTACTTTCTTTTTTATTCAAGAAAATGTATTTAATTTATTTATCTTGTTTTATTTTATTTTATTTTTTTTTAAAGTACCTTATCTTCACCATACCTGGTTGTCCAAATTAGGCATAATAATGTGTTAATTCCACGACTGTATATATCGGTTGATATCGGTATCGGTTGATATTGGTATCGGTAATTAAAGAGTTGGACAATATCGGAATATCGGATATCGGCAAAAAGCCATTATCGGACATCCCTAGTTATTTATTTATTACACATTACCTGGTTGTTGGCTACACAGTTTAGTATTGTTTTCCTTTTCTTTTTTTTTTGGTAATTTATAGAGATGCTATAGTGATGACGCATCGAGGCTATAAAGCGTGGTTTATTCCATTATCCGATGAATCTAGCAAGTTGATCAATAAGTTACTCAAATATTAGGGGATGGCGTGGCTCGGTCGGTCGAGCAACTTGAGTGTTCCTGGTTCAATCCCCAGCTTCCGCCGTTGTGTCCTTGAGCAAGACACTCACCCCTGCTCCTGATGGGTCGTGGTTGGGGCCTTGCATGGTAGCTCCTGCTATCAGTGTGTGAATGGGTGAATGTGGAAATACTGGCAAAGCGCTTTGAATACCTTGAAGGTAGAAAAGCGCTGTAGAAGTATTTACCATTTTATTAAAATAATCGATAGCTGCAGCATTAAGTTATACCTCGGTTTTCCTCAGTAATGCGTCACCAAATTCCAAAGTGTAAAAACAAAATTGTATTAAAACCAAAAAGAAATTTCCATAGGAAACAATGTATGTTAGCCATCTGTTCCAGATACCCCAAAATATATTCTTATAGACAATATTTTCAGTTTTACACACATAAAACACTGCAAAATGCATATAAATGAGGAATGAAATAGATATACTTCACTTTTATTTGACCTTTATTTAAGACTGCTGACAATGAAGCGCCGAGGGAGGGTTAAGATAGGGAAGAGCCCTACAAACGCCACCTACGTACTTTGCCGTAATTTATTTCTCGAATTCATGTGTTTCCCACCTTATCCATCAAAGTGCTGGCACCCGTGTCATATCCAAGAACACGTGGGCAACGGCTGTGGGCAACTGATGCAACCGAACCTATGCGCTAAACAGCTTTGCTTTCAACCAATAAGCGCAAAATAACTTTTGGGTTTTTTTGGATAGACTTTCATAGCAGTGTGGTGAGTTCAATGACACTCTGCAAACACTGACTCTATGGCTCTGGTTGACTTTGATTGGACTATTACTGTACGCTACAACGTGTGTTGGCTGTATGGTGAGTTTGTTTGCAACCATACTCAATAAAAAAAAAACAGAGTGTGTTTTGATCGTGCTAAAAGAAAGATATATTTTTGGTTAAAAAAAATGTGTCTGAAAACCTTATTTTAGTCTATTGTTAACTAGGGGTGTAACGGTACGTGGATTTGTATTGAACTGTTTTGATACGGGGGTTCCGGTTCGGTTCAGAGGTGTACCGAACGAGTTTCCACACGGACATATTAAGTAGCGTTACGCACGTTGTGTAAACAATGTACACTGAGGCACAACACACGGCATGCTAGCAGCTAACGGGCTACGATAGACTGACCATACGTCCTCTTTTCACCGGACATGTCCTCTTTTGCGGAGCTGTCATTGCGGAGTTTCTTAAATGCCTCAAATGTCCGGCATTTTGAGTTAGGGTTGCGTGTATTTTCAATGTACGTTCAGGGTTAAGAAGGGGTTAAAAACAAAACAAATTGTGCGTGCAGCAGCATTCGTGAGGGAGGGGCAGAGACAGAGAGAGCGAGAGAGTTATGATAAATGCGCATGCGTCGCCAGGCTCTGCTTTTTATCCATAGATTTATCAGATTTAATTTTTTATTATCTATAGCAGGTGTCTCAAAAGTGTGCCCCGGAGGCCATTTGCTGTGGTTTTAAAGGCCCACGGCACATTCTAAAAATACTATTAAAATAAGCAAAAACATAACAAAAGTGAAATAAAAACGTTTAAAGGTTAAATGTAATTTAGAAAAAGTTGCAATGTTGACTAATAAACTGTCATTGCTCAGAACATAATATTGAATCAAAATCAATGTTATTATGAATTATTGACCTATCTAAGGTTCCGATTACTTCACATCAAATATTCCCCTAGCAAAAATATTTTTTGATGGAAGATTTTGCAAATTTGGTAAATAAACAACCCAAAAATTTATATTTTGTTGTTTTCTTACTGTACCGAAAATGAACCGAACCGTGAACTCTAAACCGAGGTACGTACCGAACTGAATTTTTTGTGTACCGTTACACCCCTATTGTTAACACTTGGTGATGGTTTGGATCATAAAAACCCACAATCAATTAAGAATATTACATTTTTCTGGTCTTGGTCTAAAGTATAGCAGCTAGGAACACACAAAGGAATCTACGACTATCAGGATTTATAGCAGAGGTCTGCATTTATTTGATTGCTATTGTTTATTTCTTGGTTTACATCAATAAAGTCACAACATTTCATTCTTGAGTACAGACCTTGATAACACCGAGCCCCTTCGCCTGCAGTCACTCATGCCACGGCACCGTTCTTTTATTTGTGTCGCCTGCTCAATTAGGTTCCACTGACTGGAAAGCCTTGTATCATATCTCACAATTGCAGATCAAGTGAAGTGGCCATAAACATTAGCCTTGAATGAATAGTGGGAGTTCACCCAGGCTATTTAGCCTCACTCACCTTGCTCAAACTTCTCAATAAAAACCCGTTAATGCATTTGTATTAATATCCCTCACGAAAATCAAGATATGAGCTGTCGTGGCAGCGAGTGCAATCAAAATAAAGGAGGGCTTTAATAATGGCAAAGAAATTAGTTACCGTCACAGAAAGGCTTGTAAAGACCGGCGGTGTCACAGATGACACTTGTTCTGCGGAGCGGCGCTTTAACTCACACAAATGTACTCACAAAACACACAATTTAGAACACTTGAGCTTTGGTGTGATCATGAGGCACCAGTATTATTTGGCAGGGACCCCGAAAAGGGGGGGTAAAGGAGACGGATTCTAGGGGCCCATGATGGAGGGGGGCCCAGAGAGGCCCCTAATGATGATGAAATTATAATACAGAAAAAATAATGACCCTGTGTTGGGGGCCCTGTAAAGATTCTTTTCATGGGGCCCAAAATCCCTAGCGGCGTCCCTGGTATTTGGAATGAATAAGGCGATTGTCACTGAAAGTGTTTCCTTTTTTTTTTTTTTTTTTTTTTTTTTATAACACCTAATAGCTTTATGGCCATATCATTAGAAACACTTCTAATGAGATCCAATGCATACATTTGTATCAAATAATTGATTATGGTCTTTGGCTTTATTGAACACCATCAAAGATGTGTTCATTCAATAAGAGCTATTTATAATTTGCTTTAATCAGCGTTCTCTGCAGTGAACATTTGTTCCTGATTTACCAACATTTTCGGACTATAGAACGCACCTAACTATAAGCTGCACCCACCTGGACACATTTTATTTGTACATATATTGGCCGCACAAGTCTGTAAGCAGCAGGTGTAAACATCCATCCATCCATCAATTTTCTACTGCTTGTCCCTTATGGGGTTACGGGGGGTGCTGGAGTCTATCCCAGCTGCACACGGGCGGAAGGCGGGGTACACCCTGGACAAGTTGCCACCTCATCACAGGGCCAACACAGATTCACATTCACACTCACATTCACACACTAGGGTCAATTTAGTGTTGCCAATCAACATATCCCCAGGTGCATGTTTTTGGAGGTGGAAGGAAGTCGGAGCACCCAGAGGGAAGCCACGCAGTAACAGGGAGAACATGCAAACTTCACACAGAAAGATCTCAAGCCCAGGATTGAACCCAGGACCTTCGTATTGTGAGGCACACGTAATAACCTCTGTTCCACCATGCTGCCCCATGTAAACATTGAAACAGTAAAACTTTACATCGGCGCTTGTGTTTTTTCACAAACTTAACAAAAGACAGTGTTTGTAACACAACATACTATAGCCTACCGGAGAAGTCGTTGACCGCTGTCTCTTTTCTTCTCCTCCTCCTGCGCATCTTTCAGGGCCTATTTTTGGTGGTGGATTTCTCTTCCGTGTGGTGGCTGTTTCCTTTTTTTATGGTCGGGTCAATCTTCTTCAGCTTTGGGGCTTTTTCATGTGATTTTTGTCCATGATGAGGGCGAGTGCATAATGTACTAAATGGCTGACTGAATGATTGCGTGAGTGTGTTGGATTTAATGTGAACAATTGCATTGGTCTCCCGCAAAGATATTCAACTCAGTTGTTTTGGGTTCCACATTTCCAAAAAGCTAAGGATCAGGGGGCCAAACCTCTCCCTTCAACTATTAATCCTATTTTGTATATTCCGGAAAACCAGCGTCCTCTACAGTAGACATTTGATTGTTGTTTATTTTTTTCGTCAGAGTTACAGGATCACTTTTTCTGTTTTTAAGGACCTTCTCCAAAAAAAGCTAGTCAAGGATCATTTCTATGACAGCACTCCAGTGTTTTTAAGAATCTGCTGCAAAATGTAAGTCTATCACAAGTATTTGGAACTGAACTCGCGGGCCACCAGTTGAAGAGCCCAAATAATGAAAAAGAGGGAACCTAAAATGGAACCTTAAGGATCACTATTCGCATAACTAAATAAGTTTAACAAACCACTACTGACTGCATCTGAAGGAAGCAAGCTACATCAGCACCTTAGTTACATAAATCACATTACAAAAAAATGTAACTGCCAAAAAGAAGAGGACTTAATGGAGTGTCTTGAGGAACGCCTCAGTTATGTAAATCACAAATTTGGACCCCAGTGTTCTATGTTTACTAGGAAGGATAAAATGCCAACGCAAGGATCTGCCAATGTGTCTATCTATACAGGATCACTCTAATGTCTGCAAAAATGTTAGTCACCCATGTTTTGAACTGAACTCGGGGGTGTCATTCACAGGCCAGATTTGGCCGCCATAACAGCCCTGGTCTAGTGTGACACGGCAATTTCCATTTGTCTAATTTTATCAGTGACATGTAAGGCTGAAACGACGCGTCGACGTAGTCGACGTCATCGGTTACGTAAATACGTCGACGCCGTTTTTGTGCGTCGGCGCGTCGCATATTTACGTCACTCTACTTTACTGTCATGGCGGAGCGCAAAGCAGACGATGCGAGCGAGGGGAAAAAAGCACGCCAAAAGTCGTCAAAAGTGTGGGAGTATTTCAATAAACGGCCTAATAATGTTGTTGTATGCACACTGTGTCGAGCGGAAATGGCCTATCATAGCAGCACAACGGCTATGAACGAACATTTGAAAAGAAAACCCCCGACAGCGTTCTTGCCATCACCATCAACAAGTCAATCGTCCGCGTGCGTATACGTTATCATTATTACACAAAAACATGAATGTGTCATTTGTATCTGCGTTGTAAATTCATAAACTAAAGCACCGTTTCGCTCTGAGAGGCGCGTTTGGCGTGCCTGTTCAGTGTTTACAAAGACGCGCTCCTCTTTAACGCTGTGGAGAGGCGGCGGCGGCGGCGGCGGCGGCGGCGGCGGCGGCGAGCGAGCGGCGAGGTGGGGCGCGCCGGGAGCGACGCCGCAATCGTGCCCAGGTGCGCGATCCGCGCAGTTGGAAGAGAAAAGACTTTGTGTAAAATTAAAAGATTGTAAACCTGGCAAAGCCGTCTGGCGTTCAGTCTGTCGGTCCTGAAAGAACCCCACGGCACAAGACGTGTCACAAACGCTAACGTTAATTAGTTGTGCAAATACCTTTTACAACATTAACAGTTACATATACTATGTACAAACGAACAATTAACTTTCACTTTAATCATACTATCATTGTTGTGTTATTAAGCAAAATAAGCAATACTTTTACTTTTGTTGAAATGTTTACACTGTACACTTTTTTGTATTGGATGTTTAGCTTTATTTTTGCACATTTTAGCAAATAAGCAATACTTTTACTTTTGTTGAAATGTTTACACTTGTTACAGAATATTTCCGTTTTGCACTTTTTTGTATTGGATGTTTATCTTTATTTTTGCACATTTTAAAGCAAAATAAGCAATACTTTTACTTTTGAAATGCTTATACTATTCCAGAATATTAAGATTTGCACTGGATGTTTACTTTTATATTTGCACATTAAAAAGCAAATAAGCTACTTTTAATTTTGTTAAATGTTAAAAGTTTTAAATGTTTACATTGTTACAGAATATGTTGTTGTCAATGTTGACTGAGTGGCCATACTTTTTTTTTTGTAAATAAAAGCCATGCCTTTTGAAAAAACTGGCCTACATTTATTTTTTCCTCTTCATTTTAAATAAAAAAAAAATCGGTAAAAGGAAAAATAATCTATAGATTAATCGAAAAAATAATCTATAGATTAACCGATTAATCGAAAAAATAATCTATAGATTAATCGATAGAAAAATAATCGTTAGCTGCAGCCCTAGTGACATGTGAATCTCATGAACCTGGAAAATTCCATAAATTTTCCGCAGCTTTGTGTAAAGTGCAGGGTTCAAAGTATGGGGGGAAAACAGCAGCTCATTGTCCGAAATGACGTTAGTTCCTTTGTCAGTTACACACTCTGGACAAATAAATAGCCCATTTATATGCGGAGGCTAAAGCAAAATACACATACCAAAAATTGGGCTGGGGCAATAAAACTATATCAATATATATTGCAATAGACACATAATCAATATCAATATAAAATGTGTTCGATAAAACATTCTATATATATTTATAATTTTTGGTTGGAAGAAACAAGAAATGATGTATCAAGATTTCTTGCGTGAAGTCACTCTCGCTCTGGGAACCCAGTCTCAACAGGAAACGGGAAGTGTCACTGAGCAATGGGTGTGACATGCTAACAGCTAATCAGGTAACAGTATCAGCTACCAAGTTTGGTTGCGCCGTCTTCCTGTCTAGCTGTGGATTCTCTGCATGGAGTGAGAAGAGAAACTGTGATATCTTAAAATATCAACTCAATAACAGAAACTAGTCTTTAGTTGTGTTGGTTTTAATGCAGACAGTGCAGCAACATTCTGACACTTCCAATGTGCCACTTCAATGAGTAGCTTCCCAAACTACTCTGTGTTGTGTTCAATAGTTATACACTATTGCCATCTAGTGTCTCGAAAGTGCAACTACCTTCAAATGTACTGAAAGTATTTCACCACCTAGCTACCAGACACATTCTCCACTGATAAATAGCACCCTTGGTAAGTTGGAAATGGTATTACTGTGTTTATTGGCAGGCTTAAATAAGTCCTAAAAAATATGAATAATTATCAATTTCGATCCATATAAAAAAACGCATATTGTGATACAGTTTACAGCCATATTGCCCAGACCTACTAAAACATTGGGAATACAAAAGACAAATACACATTAGAATCAACGGTTATTGCCTATGGGCTTCAGTAGGGGCTTTAAATGCCTCACTATGATTTAAGCATCTGGAAATGTCCATTGGAATTAATTAGATATTGTTTTCCAAAAACAATACATGTATTTATTTTGGTTATACAGTATGTTATATATGTTTGGGAAGTATATGTAATACTTTAATATTGTTATACAATCTTTTTCAAATATTGTGGTTACACCACATCCTGGATTTTTTTATTAATTTTTTTTTTACAAAATATTTGGCCTAAATTAAGCATTTTCAAGCATAAAAAATGCTAAATATACTAAAAATATCAAAATCACAGTGGAATTGGCTATTATAGGGGAGCAACCCAATCAGAGGACGATGGTCAATATCTTGGCCACTGATTGGCTCGGCCTCAGGCAGCATTACTGTATTGCAGGGGTGCTCACACTTTTTCTGCAGGCGAGCTACTTTTCCATTGATCAAGTCGTGGGGATCTACATCATTCATATATATAATTTATATTTACTTATTTATTAAATATATGTTTTTGTTAACAAGTTAAAGGTGTTTAATGATAATGCAAGCATGTTTGACACATATAGTTAATATTGTTAAAAAATTAAAGGTGTTTAATGATAATACAAGTATGTTTAATACATATAGTTAATATTGTTAACAAGTTAAAGGTGTTTAAAGATAATGCAAGCATGTTTAACACATATAGTTAATATTGTTAACAAGTTAAAGGTGTTTAATGATAATACAAGCATGTTTAACACATATAGTTAATATTGTTAATAAGTTAAAGGTGTTTAAAGATAATACAAGCATGTTTAACACATATAGATTCTTTTCTTTCATGAAGACAAGAATATAAGTTGGTGTATTACCTGATTCTGATGACTTGCATTGATTGGAATCAGACAGTGGTGCTAATAACGTCCACATTTTCGAATGGAGGAGAAAAAAAGTCCTCCTTTCTGTCCAATACCACATGAAAGTGGTTGGTTTTTGGCATCTTATTTGTCCAGCTTCCGTACTCCTTTGTATACACTTTACAAGAAATACATTGTCGGCAAACTCCGCAGCTTGCTAGCTTGTGCACGCCAGCTTTCTGAGACTCTTATTTTGTTCGCGCAACTGTGCAGTCGGTCTTTGGAGTTTTGACGACAGGTACGGCGCCAGTCTGTTTAAATAAAGTGTTTCTCACCTTCCAGTCGGTAATTTTAATGAGCTGGCAGCAGCCAGCGTCATCTCAGAAGACCCTCGGGTGCCGTGAATGTCAACCAAGTGACGAAAGTGACGTCATAGTGAAGATTTATGATCGCTCATTTTTAGGACTATTTTTTTAATGCCTGGCTGGTGATCGACTGACACACCCACCGAGATCGACCGGTAGCTCGCGATCGACGTAATGAGCACCCCTGCTGTATTGGATTAAACGAGTGTAAAGGATGTTATTTAATGTCTGGAGTAATGTTGGGAAAAGGACATAATCAGGTGTTTTATGCTGTAAACTGGATAAAATATTGTATTTATAATTATTGATTTGTACTTGGCCATAATGTGTTTAAAAGGTTTTACACAGAGCTGTCCCCTGTTATAGAAACTTGCAATTTTGCCAATTTACCATTTAAATATTGTTACATACCGTTATTATTCATATATAATCCCCATTAAAGGTGTCTGTGTAAATTCTCAAGCACTAATACAACCCCCATATGCCAGTGAGTAATCTGACACACTCACTTCAGTCTGGAGACATTTAAAAGGTGACCTGACAGGAATCATTAGGGAGTCTTTGCCTCGTCAGCCAATCCCTGAAGTCCTGTCAATACATGTCCAATAGCCTCATACCGACAGAGTTCTTGTTTTGACTAGTTTAAAGGTAACGAGTGATCGCCTGCAGGACATATTCAACTACAGGCCGCGCTCTCTCACTGTTGGCGCCGTTGCAGCGTCGGATAGATTATGTTTTATTAATGCAGTGGTTTCATTTAATTGGGAAATCACACCGTGCAGCCAGACAGCTCCTTGGGAAATGTGAAAAATGACAATTAATTTATGTCTCAAACACATTCATTCCCGCCGCTGTTTGCTCATTGCAGCCTCTTTTTTTTGTCACTGTAAACGGTAATGTTTTCTGGTGTAATGTACAACACACCATGTATTTGTTTCCTCGGTGTGCATCCTTTGTGATATGTTCTTTTTTTTTGCTTCAATTTCCTGCCTTGTTGCAGAGGGCAGGGCTAAACTTGGATATGCATAATGTATTGGCTCGTGGCAGGTTGAGGTGGCAGGCTTTTTTCCAATTACCTGCACCGAACACCAATTAGTATGTAAAGAAAATAGGATGATGAGAGGTGAAAGTTTAAGGGGGTGATAATGATGAAGCTGATGCCGATGGGGTTTGGCCCTGCGTGCCGCGGTGTCGAGACGACCCTCGCCTGCGTCCCAGCGCCTCTCAGACATCTATAGATCATTAATCTAATTGGCTGCTTGCCACAGGGATGTGAGATAGTTATGTGTTTTAATGGTAAATGGTACCGAAGACTACGGTGTCAACGTGATAAGAAAGCGCACTCTATCAAGGAGTGTCAGCATCTTCTATTGATTTCAGCATGTGTGTTTTGCATGATTGTCTGCTTTCCGCATGGCCCCGAACCCCCCCGCCCCCCTTCCATTTCTGTGTCCTGCTGAACCTAAATGGCTCCTTTTTAATTCATGACCGTGCCCATTGCATGAATATTAATTCGAAAGGCTCGGATAAGTGGGAGCAATATGGCGGGAAACCTCGCCTGCCCTTTTCAAACAGGCGTTCATTAAAATGAAGACGAGGTCATTTAGGTTCACGCAGGCTCATTTCTTAATGATGTTTATAATGCCAAGCTTACACACTAATAGAACTCACGCGTGGTTTGCGAGGGGCTCCTAACCTTCCGTGTCTCTCACTCCTGTCTCCTGTCGCTATGAAGTTGTGGCTATGTATGAGAACGTTCTTAAGTGTCCCACGCCTGGCTGCACCGGACGCGGCCATGTCAATAGCAACAGAAACTCCCACAGAAGGTAAGTGACAGCCTGGACACATGAAACAGGCTTGGTCTATGTCTTTTTTTTTTACTGTGGGACCTTTTTCAGTTCATATGGGTAGAAGATTATTATTTTGATATTGTTATTTCTGCCCTCCTCCATTTTTGTCCCCCTTCTCATCATTTTGCCTTCCTTTTTGCCTTGTTTTGGTGCGTTGATTACTGTTCTTATTATGGCTTGACCATTGTTTTTCATTGGTCTCAGTTTGTCTCTTAATATTTGTTTTTGTGTGCAGCATAGTCAGTATTCACAATGTACACAGTGATGATGGAATACAATTACAGTAGTACCTGAACTAACAAGCTTGGTTGGTTCTAAAGCAGTGGTTCTTAAAGGGGAACATTATCACCAGACCTATGTAAGCGTCAATATATACCTTGATGTTGCAGAAAAAAGACCATATATTTTTTTAACCGATTTCCGAACTCTAAATGGGTGAATTTTGGCAAATTAAACGCCTTTCTATTATTCGCTCTCGGACGTCACATCGGGAAGCAATCCGCCATTTCCTCACTTTCGTTGGTGTGTTGTCGGAGGGTGTAACAACACGAACAGGGACGGATTCAAGTTGCACCAGTGGCCCAAAGATGCAAACGTGGCAAGAAATTGGATGAAATTTGTTCAAAATACGAGCCTGTGGGGAAAGCCGACGAAATGGTCAGTCGTTTGTTCCGCACACTTTACCGACGAAAGCTATGCTACGACAGAGATGGCAAGAATGTGTGGATATCCTGCGACACTCAAAGCAGATGCTGACATCAACTCCAAAACTGGACAGATCAGCTTTCAGGAAAAGACAGCGGATGAGGGTATGTCTACAGAATATATTAATTGATGAAAACTTTATTCATTACTCGCGGTTTTACGTAAATTATTATACATAAACTGTGTTTACCAATAATTTAGCTTAAAAACATTAATTTTTTTCAATCATTCGAGTACATTCGGGTAGTCTTGTGTAATGCAGTATTTTGTGTCTACTTAGGTATGGTTAACCTGAGTGCTGAAATCGTGGAAAAATATATGTTCTTAGCGCGCCTGAAATGGGCTGTCTGCACTCTCAAAGTACATGTTGTTGCCAAATGTATTTCATATGCTGTAAACCTAGTTCATAGTTGTTAGTTTCCTTTAATGCCAAACAAACACATACCAATCGTTGGTTAGAAGGCGATCGCCGAATTCGTCCTCGCTTTCTCCCGTGTCGCTGGCTGTCGTGTCGTTTTCGTCGGTTTCGCTTGCATATGGTTCAAACCGGTATGGCTCAATAGCTTCAGTTTCTTCTTCAATTTCGTTTTCGCTACCTGCCTCCACACTACAACCATCCGTTTCAATACAAGCGTAATCTGTTGAATCGCTTAAGCCGCTGAAATCCCAGTCTGAATCCGAGCTAATGTCGCTATTCCTTGCTGTTCTATCCGCCATGTTTGTTTGTATTGGCATCACTGTGTGACGTCACAGGAAAATGGACGGGTGTATATAACGATGGTTAAAATCAGGCACTTTGAAGCTTTTTTTAGGGATATTGCGTGATGGGTAAAATTTTGAAAAAAACTTCGAAAAATAAAATAAGCCACTGGGAACTGATTTTTAATGGTTTTAACCCTTCTGAAATTGTGATAATGTTCCCCTTTAACCTTGTTGGAGGTACCGAACCCCACCAGTTTCATATGCGCATTCACCGAACCCTTCTTTTGTGAAAAATGAAATGTTTTTTTTTGTTTTCAAATTCAAGACAAAGTTATATATTTTTGGTAACACTTTAGTATGGGGAACATATTCTAAGTAACAAAGACTTAATTTAGAGTTTTTTGGTTAGGGTTAGGGTTAGAGGATTAGGGTTTTGATAAGGCCATGTCGAATAAAGCATTAATAAGTACTTAATAATGACTAGTTAAGAGCCAATATATTACTAATTTGCATGTTAATAAGCAACTAATTAATGGTGAATATGTTCCCCATACTAAAGTGTTACCATGGTTTTTTACTGGTGCACAAAATGAACCGTGCATGAACATCACCTTGTTCAAACAACAAAACCAACACAGTGCATAAACTCACAACAAATTACACACCTGCCAATCAGTCTGACTTCTGCTGTTGCCGTATCCGTAATATGCCGATAGGGAGAAGTTTTTATTTACATGATGATTCGGGTGTGTTATGACCTCCGCCAAACCCCTGAGCCCGACTCACCGAACCCCTCGGGTTCGATCGAACCCAGGTTAAGAACCACTGTTCTAAACTCAAAACACTATATCTCAAATCCACATCGCTCATTGAAATTCATTAAAAATCTATTCCACCATTGGTGCTTGGTCCCCAAAACAGTACAATTGTAACATATAAAATGCTTTTTAAAAAAGGAAATCAAACTTTTAGGTCAAAATTAAGTAACACTTAAGTATGGGGAACATATTCACCATTAATGTGTTGCTTATTAAAGTAACAAAGACTTAATTTAGAGTTATTCGGCCCCAAGGGGAACATATAAGGGTTAGGGTTAAGGTTAGGGTTTGGGTTAGGGTTAAGGTTACTAATAAGCAATAATTCTGAGGTTATTGAGAGAACACTCTTAGTTAATGGCTTACTGGTTGTATAATAACGGCATGCAGAATAAGGCATTAATTAGTACTTACCGTATTTTTCGGACTATAAGTCACAGTTTTTTTCATAGTTTGGCCGGGCTCCAGTGCGACTTATGTATGTTTTTTTCCTTTTTTATTATGCATTTTCGGCAGGAGCGACTTATACTCCAAAAAATACGGTAATAATGACTAATTAAGGGCCAATATGTTACTAATTTGCATGTTAATAAGCAACTCATTAATGGTAAAAATGTGTTTCCCATACTAAAGTGTTACCCAGAATTATTGTATGAAAAACAATATGATATCATGTAGTAAACAGCTGCCCGAATAAGAGTTGATTTCTATAGTAACTCCTTCCAGCTGCCTCTCTTTCAAACCCACCATCAGCATTTTTCCCATAATTTCATGGATAAATGTCCACCGGTTAGATATTATTTTGATGTACTTGGCTGGCATACGCTCACGTTCGTTGTTCCAATCATGAGAAAACAAATTTATGTCGATCCCTAACTATAGCTAATGCCAACGAGTAAGACCAGATGTTTTAGGCGGATCATGTGGGGTTCTTTGTGGCATTTGATATGCCAACTAATAGCAGGGAGGGTTGAAACTAAAATTTGTGTCCGCAACCTAAAGCAAAACAATTAGCCAAGAGACAGCTCCTATTTCAAAACACTCTTAAGTTGCGGTACTACTGTATACCAACTACGTTATTTTAGATAGGCAGGATTAAGAGTCACAGTTGTTCGTAGAATACATGGTTAGCTCAGATGCACCCTAATTCAAACAGCAACGATTCCAAGCTGAAAAAGTCTGAATAAATGTTTATTTTGGTAACAAGATACAAAAAAATCCAAAAACACAATTAGGTTACCAAGAGATATATAGGCGAGAAGTAACAATAACACATAACGGGGATCTCACAAAGACCGAATAGTAACAACTAAATATAGTATTCCACTTAGGGATAGATACCTTTCACATTTGAATATATATTGTGCCAATTTGTGGCACCAGGGAATTGTTACCGATACCAGATGATACTTTTGTGTGTGTTCATGTGTTAATAAATGTGAATTTGTTTAATAATAACATCATTTTTTTTTATTTAACATTTAGCAGTGAGTTAAAAAAGATAACAATGCTGTCCAATTGTTATATCTTGTTTTGTTACACTTCTGAGTCTCATTTGTAAGCAGTTGCAATAGCAAGACGTCAGATGTCAGTTGTGTATAGACTACGGTGTGTGGCCTAGTCAAGAAGTAGTCTTTGCACGTAGGCTGAATCTAGTCTTATGTTGCACCCTACAAAGTGTTAATACTGTAAGTGTTTAACTTAGGACACACACCTATGCTCTCACGTGTCAAGCTTGTGTACGCACAAAAACATGCACTACGTCCTTTTTCACAGCAAAATTTAGATAAAAACTGACGTTGACGTGGAAAAGTACGCTGCCTCACAGCAACCTCATGGCTGTCGTACGCTCATTTCTACAGGCTGTGGATACTCTTGCTACACACATAAGTGATGCTGGGTAACTGTCTACAAAAATAAGTACCAACTTTTTCTCTTCAGATTGATTGATGTGTACATTTGGGCCTGACAACATTTAATTTGAACAATGTAACCACTCCGAAATTCACAATTTCTCCAATGCATTTATTGTTTCATATACACATTTGTACGCCGCCTTACGCCCGATTGTAGCTGAGATAGGCTCCAGCGCCCCCCGCGACCCCAAAGGGAATAAGCGGTAGCAAATGGATGGATGGATGGATACACATTTGTGAAGACATATATTAATTTATCTAGACAATCATTTTGCCACAATGTCTTCCTGTGACTGCAGCAGGCAGAAGCGTTTGGCGAGACACAATGGGGGGGATCTCATACTGTACGGCTGCGACAGTCCTCTCCTAAATTGTAATAATAGATTGAGTAATCAAACAAGAGTCAAAGTCTTTCGTATAACTTTTTATAGCACTGGCATGTTTAAATTAAAAATTATTTTCACAAAACTAAGGGCACCAGGAAGCATACCGTATAAACACGTATTGAAGTTACACAAATTGTATTTCCATTGCTTGTATACCGACCCGTGACTTCTTCCTTGAAGTGAAAACCAGTGGAGGTCAACCAAACCAAGATGGTTGTTGTACAGTAAGCAGCACACAAACTATCTGAATACAAAAGAGGCTTAAATATTTTAGCAAAAAGCAGCTGCGAGCAAAACAATCTAACTATTCAATGGAATAGATCCCTATATGTTATCAAGAAAACATTTGTCGAGTGATATCAAGGGTCGCATTCCCAGACATATTGAACTATTCTACACGACAAAACAGATGGAGACTTAGAAAAGCATGGAAGTCTACAACTTCTTTGTGTGTAGCCGTGTCAAGGAAATTGGTATCAAGACTCTCCTGGATAATTATGCATAGTTTTTGCTTGGGTAAGGTTGCATTTCATAATTTAACTTTGCGTCTTAAGAAGCCAAGTTTGTTGCTGTTGTTGTACACAGCAATAACAAGTAGGCGGGATTTTATCTGTCTTTATCAAAATATAACTACAGATGTCAACAGTGTTTTACGTGCTAAAAGCTTCATTTACGATTGTTGCCTTTGGTAAAAGCTTAAAGGCCTACTGAAATGCGATTTTCTTATTTAAACGGGGATAGCAGGTCCATTCTATGTGTCATACTTGATCATTTCGCGATATTGCCATATTTTTGCTGAAAGGATTTAGTAGAGAACATCGACGATAAAGTTCGCAACTTTTGGTCGCTGATAAAAAAGCCTTGTCTGTACCGGAAGTAGAGGACGATATGAGCGTGACGTCACAGGTTGTGGAGCTCATCACATCCGCACATTGTTTACAATCATGGCCACCAGCAGCGAGAGTGATTCGGACCGAGAAAGCGACGATTTCCCCATTAATTTGAGCGAGGATGAAAGATTTGTGGATGAGGAAAGTGAGAGTGAAGGACTAGAGGGCAGTGGGAGCGATTCAGATAGGGAAGATGCTGTGAGAGGCGGGTGGGACCTGATATTCAGCTGGGAATGACTAAAACAGTAAATAAACACAAGACATATATATACTCTATTAGCCACAACACAACCAGGCTTATATTTAATATGCCACAAATGAATCCCGCATAACAAACACCTCCCCCCTCCCGTCCATATAACCCGCCAATACAACTCAAACACCTCAATCCCACAGCCCAAAGTACCGTTCACCTCCCCTAAGTTCATACAGCACATATATTTCCCCAAAGTCCCCAAAGTTACATATGTGGCATGCACATAACGGCACGCACGTACGGGCAAGCGATCAAATGTTTGGAAGCCGCAGCTGCATGCGTACTCACGGTACCGCGTCTGCGCATCCAACTCAAAGTCCTCCTCGTAAGAGTCTCTGTTGTCCCAGTTCTCCACAGGCCAATGGTAAAGCTTGACTGTCATCTTTCGGGAATGTAAGCAATGAAACACTGGCTGTGTTTGTGTTGCTGAAGTCGGCCGCAATACACCGCTTCCCTCCTACGGCTTTCTTCTTTGCTGTCTCCATTGTTCATTGAACAAATTGCAAAAGATTCACCAACACAGATGTCCAGAATACTGTGGAATTTTGCGATGAAAACAGACGACTTAATAGCTGGCCACTATGCTGTCCCAAAATGTCCTCTACAATCCGCGACGTCACGCGCTGACGTCATCATACCGAGACGTTTTCAGCAGGATATTTCGCGTGAAATTTAAAATTGCACTTTAGTAAGCTAACCCGGCCGTAATGGCATGTGTTGCAATGTTAAGATTTCATCATTGATATATAAACTATCAGACTGCGTGGTCGGTAGTAGTGGGTTTCTGTAGGCCTTTAACTCTTTTGGGTTTTACTCACATTTGCTTTCTTCTGTTTAGACTCGCCGAGTTGGCGCTTTTTGAAACTTTCATAGCAAAAATGTGTTTAAGAAATACGAATAATATCAAGATAATACTTAAGTGGAAAATGATAAACGTTAAAAGTATATCAAACAAACCTTTAACGAAGTAATCAATGCAAACTCATGCATTCTTTGACTCTGCTCCATTGGACTGGAGTGTGAGACGCTTTTATCGTCGTCATTTTATAAAATCTTGCACTCTTCCGCCCTTTTTGATTATCTCTCGAGGAACTCTGAAGACATTTTTAATTTTTTCCGCGATTCGTACAGCCAAAATCAACACACGTATAGGTCTTTTTTTTTTTGAGAAAGGCTAAATGGCGCCTAGTACCCATTGAGAACAGAGCTAGGTTGACCACCACCAGTATTCACTGGGCGGGACATGGGCCGGACATGATGTCAGAAACATTCCAGCTATAGGGGGCAATCAGACTCACTCATCCTTAGTATCATATCAAGGATGGTCGTCTCAGTCTGTGTGTGTGTGGGAGAGGAAGGTGTGGCGGTTGCAACGAGTATCTTTTCAAACGCTCATCTGTTTTAGTGATGTACATCCATCTTCTTCTTCACTTTGTTCCTGATGCCCGACTATTTATTTTTATTTATTTATTTTTTTAGCCTGCATGCTGTTTTCCGTAGCAGGATAAAGAAGTGCCTTTTACTGAGTCCTAATTGGGCAGCACGTACCGTTCTCAGTAACGTGGCTTTCAATATTCCTTGCATATTTACACGTCTGGGGTTGAGTTGAAGTGGATAGCGATAGAAATGTAGAAATGTGCTTGGATTTGTGCGTACGAATATTTAATATATCTAATTTTTTTTTCTTCCATACACCGTTTTTCTGGATTTGATCGTATGGCCATTTTTAGTAGGAAAGCCACACAACTCCCCAGCTCTTTGTAACGTGCATCTTCGTTGTAGTTTTCATTACAAAATTTGGAGGTGTTGAAATCACCATGTGAAATCACTTATGCTAATCAGTTGCATGTCTCTGGCAAAAACAATGTATATTAGCATCGAGGTAGCCCTTCTTAAAAAGTAACGCCTTACTTTATGTTTGAGTGTTTTCTATCAGGCATACTTGCTTTGTTGGCAAATGTCCAGTATCACCTAGAGCAGGGGTAGGGAACCTGTGGCTCTTTTGATGACTGCATCTGGCTCTCAGATAAATCTCAGCTAACATCGCTTAACACGATAAGTAATGAATAATTCCTCTGGTAATCACAGTTTTAAAAATAACGTTCAAAATATAAAACATTCTCATGCATTTTAACCGACCGCAACTGCTCAAGAAGTTGCATTAATGGTAAGAAGTATTTTATTTATTATTGGTTAGCTTCAGAATAACAATGGTATTAAAAAGAATAAGAGACTTATTATACTCTAAACATGTTGGTTTTACTTAAAAATGCATGCATTTAGTTATATTCAGTGTTAAAAAAATATTATATGGCTCTCACGGAAATACATTTTAAAATATTTAGCTTTCATGGCTCTCTCAGTCGAAAAGGTTCCCGACCCCTGACCTCGAGGCAGTCCGACTGAGTCCTCTCTGAGTGGTGCCTGAGTGCTTGTTTGCCCGCCAAGTGTTTGAGCCGAGTCTGCAACTGGACATGACGTTTATTTATTATTGGTTAGTTTCAAAATAACAATGGTATTAAAAAGAATGAGAGACGTATTATACTCTAAACATGTTGGTCTTACTTAAAAATGCACGCATTTAGTTATATTCAGTGTTTAAAAAATATTATATGGCTCTCACGGAAATACATTTTAAAATATTTGGCTTTCATGGCTCTCTCAGTCGAAAAGGTTCCCGACCCCTGACCGAGAGGCAGTCCGACTGAGTCCCCTCTGAGTGGTGCCTGAGTGCTTGTTTGCCCGCCAAGTGTTTGAGTCGAGTCTGCAACTGGACATGACGTCATGTGCAACAAAGGCATCGAAATATGGCACCATTTGATTTTACGTGAATAGATACCCAGTAGTACCGACGGAATTTGGCCGGTCCCTATAAAATTACAGAATTTGGTACCCATCCCTTATTGCACTTCAAAACTATTACATTTCCTGACGACAGAGAAACAGATAAGCTTGTTTATTTGTTGTGCTATGGTCTTGGATCCAGAAGAAATTTAAGATAATGTAGCCAAATGTCCACCGATTGATTGTGCAGCTGACATATATTTACGCCTTGGCAAAAGTATTTGCTTCCTGAGTGTTCTTGTTCAAGTTGTTCTGCTAGTTTACGATGCCATATTTTAAATGAGACGGATTAGAATGCATCAGCTCACACATGCTATACTGTAAATCATTCATCAGCCCCTGGCGGGGGGGTGGAGGGGGAAATATCTATCAGGTGCAAGTTTGAAGAGGGAAACCAAAATAGCCGTGCTGTCAGACGGGGCGAGGTTAGAGTGAAAGAGGAGTGTCACCCACAGCAGATGCTCGGGGAGTTTAGGCATAGCAGCAGCTATTAGCACCTTTCTGCCACTCAGCCGGGGTGACAGCGAAGGTGCAGACCTGCGAGGACCACAGAGCCCCCACGCTGTGCTCGGTGACACGGCTCGGGCGGCAAATAGGCACACGTGTCGTAAACTTTCACTTTATGATACACGTTCGCTGCAAAGATGGGTTCCTGTGAACACACTGGCTTCGGGACACTGTCAAAGAGCATTTTTGTGAGGTCTGACACGTTGGACAAACTAGCACAGAGGAAAATTGAGGTTAAGGATCAGCACGGACCCTTGTCACGTTTGGTCAGTTAGTTGTCAGGTGATGTTATCACAGCTCTATTTTAGTGTGTGTCCACTTTAGAGGTGGGATTTTTTAAAGTATTCAATCATGGGTCCAACAGGACCTTTTCTGTTTCAACGTGACTGTTCCTGTCTACACTAAGTCGTTTAACTCCTTAATCGAATAATTATTTAGCCTAAGCCCCGTTTCAGCCACACTAAACCATGGTTTAAGGTTCCCCTCCTCGGACACATTTTTACACGGGTAAGTCAGCCGTGTAATTATTGACTCTCCGGCACTTAGCTTTGTATGGGCTCATTGATCGTTTACAAAGTGAGTTCGGAGAAGTGACGGCAGAAAGACCGCGCCCACACAGGAAGTGACGTCAGAAAGAACAAGCCACAGCCAGCTTCATAATGAAGCGGTTTCGTAACTCGGCGCTAACCGCTGGAAATATGGAGGCGTGTCAACCAGAAAGTGTTTCTTATTCCTCTACTTGTGGAAATCGCACATGAATAACTTAAGAGAAAGCGATTGCAGCTATTTCGGATACAACACTTCTCAGACGGCAAGAGAACTTTTGAATGTCTATTTGTCGAAGGAGAGTCAACGAGAATGCGAGCTCCCGCCGATGTGATAAAAAAAGGTAGCGTGTGCTTTGTATTACCTGGCCGTCAAGGGAAAGCTAACTACGGAAAACGGCGAATGCATTTAGACTGGAAAAGCAGACTGTATCAGTTATTGTCCGCCATGTATGTCGCCGACTCAACGTCTAGGTCCAGAGTAAATAAAGTCACCAAAAACGAATGGACAATGAAGGTGAAGGCAAAAGAGTGAGGAGTGTCCTGACCAGATACCTAGGTCCCTAGATTGATTGATGTAAAATGATCTTTGTCACATTGTTTATGTGTCTAATAAAGATTTGATTAATTTATGATGGCTCAGGTGTGATTCACAACAATAGGGCCCCACAGTACACTGGATTCCAGTTAATTGAAATACCACAACACTGGGTATTGTTCAGATAAGTTACATCTAGGAACTTGCACACAAAGCAACACTGGAGATGACATTGATGTGCGCGTTGCGCCGGCGGACGGAGGGGGCCGGGGGTTTTAAACGGTGGCATTGTTGTGTGTGGACACGGATAAGGTTAGGTGTGATTTACCATGGATAACCTTATCCGGCTTAGTGTAAACAGGGCCTTAGTACTGATGCATATGATGACCTGGGTCAGTACATTAAAGGGTTAAGTTTAGTATAATATTTATTAAATCATTGAAAAATTAACACCCTAATGAAATTGTAGAAACGATTATCATTGTGTTTGAAATGTATTACAAGAACATTGCTTATCCCCACAGCACACAGCATTCCAGTTAATTGAAATACCACAACACTGCATATTGTTCAGATAAGTTCAATTTAAGAACTTGCACACAAAGCAACACTGGAGGTGACTATGACGTGCGCATTTTACACGCATGCGTACTAGGTCGCGTTGCGCCGGCGGACGGAGGGGGCAGGTGGTCTTAAACGGTGGCATTGTTGTTTGTGGACACTGATAAGGTTAGGTGTGGTTTACCCTGGATAACCTTAGTGTAAACGGGGCCTTAGTACGAAAGAACTTGATAGCTCTTACCTCAACCCGTGAACAGGGATTGCATGCAACCTTAGACCTCACAAAATTTCACCTGGCTGAATGGATCAAAATCCTTACAAGACACATTGCAAACTATTTTCTTGTGAATGCAAGTGCAAAATTGTGAATGACTTGGTGTGATGGCCAAGTGTCCTAATATTTGTGTCCCTATATTATATGGGCAGAGGAAAATATGTTGCAGAATGCATGTACCATTATAGGGGAGTATCTGAGATGGCAATTATTGTGAGTCTCTCACGCAGGAACTTGGGATTTTGTACTGATTATTATGGTATAATTTGTTTTTGTTTTTATTTGAGACATGCGTAACAAGCTTGTGAATGTTTTCATTCATATTCTCAGAGCATTGAATTGATTGTAATTAAACTGTTCAGCTTTTTTGAAGAAGACGTTTCGCCTCTCATCCGAGCAGAATTCATTGGTTCATGTGCTTATAAATTAAGATAGGACAGCTCTAGTCTGACTAGAGCTGACCAGTTCAGACTACTGTCCTAGCTAGTCTTTGACCTCTAGCCTCATCTATTCAGCCCTGGTTTGATCTAGTCAGACTAGAGGCATCCTATGTAGTCTTTGTTCTCTTGTCTGAAACACTTCTAGTCTGACAATATCAGACTAGAGCTCAAACACTAGACACCTCTAGTCTGATTAGCTCAGACTAGAGTTCAAAGACAAAATAGGACAGTTCTAGTTTGACTAGATTACATTGAAGCTGACTAGATCCGACTAAAACTCAAATATAGAACATCTCTAGTTAGGCTAGAGCTGACTAAATGTAGTCTGATTTTATCGAGTCTGATCTGAAGCCAGAGCTAAATAGATCTGACTTGAGGTCAAAGGCAAGATAAGATACTGTAGCTCTAGTCTGATCTTGTCAGCTTTAGTCATACTAGTGTTGTCCTATCTAGTCATTGAACTCAGTCTAATCTTATTTGCTCTAGATAGGAGAATTTAAGTTAAGCTAGAGTTGATTAGAATTGACTAGATTTCAAAATTAGATAGGACAACTTTGGTCTTATCTTGTTAGCTCTAGTCAGATGAGAGGGGTCCTATCTAGTATTTGACCTTCAGTGTGATCTAGTCAGCTCTATTCTTTCAAGAGCCGTCCTATTTACCTTAGCGTTCTAGTCTGATCTAATCACCTGAAGCTGTCCTATATAGCCTTTGAGCTCTATTCTGACTAACTCAAACTAGAGCTGCATTAACTAGTCTTGGAGCTCTAGTTAACTAGAGCTGACTAGATCAACGCTGCCCAACCTCGTCTTGGATTTATACTTCTAGTCTGACCTAGTCAGCCCTAGCCTGACTAGAGGTGTCCTCTAGGATTTGAGCTCTAGTCTGACTTTAACTGACAAAATCAAATGAGAGCAGAGTCGATCAAACTAAAGTTCAAGACTAGATTGGACAACTTTGGTCTTATCGTGTTAGCTCTAGTCAGATGAGAAGTGTCCTATCTAGTATTTGACCTTCAGTGTGATCTAGTCAGCTCTATCCTTTCAAGAGACGTCCTATTTACCTTAGCGTTCTAGTCTGATCTAATCAGCTGAAGCTGTCCTATATAAGCTGTCCTATATAGCCTTTGAGCTCTATTCTGACTAACTCAAACTAGAGCTGCCTTAACTAGTCTTTGAGCTCTAGTTAACTAGAGCTGACTAGATCAACGCTGCCCAACCTAGTCTTGGATTTCTACTTCTAGTCTGACCTAGTCAGCCCTAGCCTGACTAGAGGTGTCCTCTAGGATTTGAGCTCTAGTCTGACTTTAACTGACAAAATCAAATGAGAGCAGAGTCGATCACACTAAAGTTCAAAGACTAGATAGGACAGGTATAGCCTGATCTGATCAGTTGTAGTCTGACTATAGCTGCTCTACCTACTCTTTGAGCATGAACTAATGAAGCCTGTAATCTGAAGAGTCAAGTTGTGATCCCTAAGAACATGGTTAACAAGTAGACTTGAAGAATACCACGTTTTACACTTGCACACTAAATAATAGTTCTGGATTCTGTACAGCAGACGGATTGGCTGACAGCCACATGTCTGCACTACTGTAACAAGCATTTTGTTTCAGCTCAACACATCACTTATTCAAATTGTCACACTCAAATCCAGGTTGTTGTACTTTCCCACTGACGTCCCTTGTTTTATGGTATTTCAGTCTCTCAGGATGTCCCATTGCCGCAGCAGAGAAGCTGGCCAAAGCCCAGGAGAAACACCAAGGCTGTGACGGCTCTAAACCCAACCAGGCTTCTGACCGGGTCTTAAGGTAGCGCAGACTCCCTTTTCACCCACTCCTCATCAGGTGGTCTTCAAACAACACAAACACACTAAAACGTTGTCAACGTCAGTGGCAGACGTTGGATAAAAGTGGCCATTAGATGAATAGTTTGAGGCATGTTCTGAGATGGACCTACTATAATATGAGGGATGCCTCATGTTAGTTAAATTTACATGTCTGAATGTTTTGTTCTTTTCCCTCCATTGCATTTCTTAAAGCTGTTGAAGTCTTTTATGTTTTATGTAAATGTTCTCTAGTGGATACTTGCAAGAGACCGCATTTGTCTCCTACTATTGAAGACAAATGTCTTTATCATCGTAACACAATCACAGTCACATTTATCACATTGCGGCACCGATTTTTTTTTGTGTGTGTGTGTGTTTGAAGTAAATAATGAAAATGCTGCGATGTCACAGTTAATCGCACATTTCATATTTAAATCTGACTCAACATAAACAGGATAAGAAGGTACACTTCATCTATTCCTTGTTATGGTTTGAGGCTACATATATAAGGATATCAAATGATGAAACATTATCACGGCTTTGTTTTAAAGCGAGATAAGAAAAATAGAATATCCTGTCCCCGAAACAGCACTCAATTTTTCAGCATCCGCCTCCATATTTCAGCCTTGGACTATTGCCAACAGTTTGCGCTTTCCTTCAAGTCTGCCCGCTTTAAGCCAAATTTCCTTCCCCTCCCTCGGGCAATGTTCAGTGGCTCGGTCCAACTTCCACCCCCTCGTCATTTATTTTCCAGGCCTATGTGCTTTGTCAAACAACTGGACTATCCTCAGTATGGTCACAAGAACAATGTCTCCACCAGCACGCCTCGATCCAACCTGGCCAAGGAGCTGGAGAAGTACTCCAAGACCAGCTTCGACTACAGCGCCTTCGAGAACACCAACAACCACCATGTGTACGGCAAACGGGCTATCGCACCCAAAGTTCACGGGCAAAGGGATTCCTCCCCTAAAGGATTTGACGGTAACATTATATGCAAATGTTTCTGTATCTATTAAACTAGTGATGGAACTACAGTCGTATTCAAAAGTTTACATACACTTGTAAAGAACATAATGTCATGGCTGTCTTGAGTTTCCAATCATTTCTATAACTCTTATTTTTTTTGTGATAGAGTGATTGGAGCACATACTTGTTGGTCACAAAAAACATTCATGAAGTTTGGTTCTTTTATGAATTTATTATGGATCTACTGAAAATGTGACCAAATCTTCTGGGTCAAAAGTATACATACAGCAATGTTAATATTTGGTTACATGTCCTTTGGCAAGTTTCACTGCAATAAGGCGCTTTTGGTAGCCATCCACAAGCTTCTGGTTGAATTTTTGACCACTCCTCTTGACAAAATTGGTGCAGTTCAGCTAAATGTGTTGGTTTTCTGACATGGACTTGTTTCTTCAGCATTGTCCACACGTTTAAGTCAGGACTTTGGGAAGGCCATTCTAAAACCTTAATTCTAGCCTGATTTAGCCATTCCTTTATCACTTTTGACGTGTGTTTGGGGTCATTGTCCTGTTGGAACACCCAACTGCACCCAAGACCCAACCTCCGGGCTGATGATTTTAGGTTGTCCTGAAGAATTTGGAGGTAATCCTCCTTTTTCATTGTCCCATTTACTCTCTGTAAAGCACCAGTTCCATTGGCAGCAAAACAGGCCCAGAGCATAAAACTACCACCACCATGCTTGACGGTAGCCATGGTGTTCCTGGGATTAAAGGCCTCACCTTTTCTCCTCCAAACATATTGCTGCTTATTGTGGCCAAACAGCTACATTTTGGTTTCATCTGACCACAGAACTTTCCTCCAGAAGGTCTTATATTTGTCCATGTGATGTCAGATGAAACAAAAATGGAGCTGTTTGGCCACAATACCCAGCAATATAACAGTAACAGGCACATTTGTTATAACATTATCACTGTGACTTCTTTCCATCAACACAACAACATTCAGAGCATGTTGCTACCACTGATGTCAGACTTTGTGAGCGCTTTAGAACGTTATCATGTTTAATTTTTGCTACAAGTTTCAAACAGGAACATAAAACAGTGATTTACAATGTCCCTTCTCGCTGGGATGTCGACTGATGTGATGGTTGTATCTTTCAGCACTTATGCGCTCCGTGAGCTGCCATAATTTGTTGAGAGCCATATATTATCAAGTTGGTAGCGTGTCGATTTTCAAAGTCGACCAATTTCTTGTCTTGGTGCCACAACCTTCTATTACACAGGTGAGAGTCATGATTAAGATCCAGTATCAAAAGCAGTAAGGAAGCAGCTCAAGCTCCTTCTTCTTTATTTTAACCAACGTTACTAGCAGCTCAAGCGACTAGTGGTTGGAGAAGCAGTTTTAGTAAGGTGTCATGATGCCAGAAATATAGTTAATATTTGCTGCTACAATAACAATGTTGCTATTGCTTGCATTTTACTGATCTAAGGTCCAGCTCACGTCCCTCCCGTTAAATATGCTTGGTGTTCAAGCTAGCTCTGTTCTCAATGGGTACAAGGCGCCATTTAGCCTTTCTCGAAGAAAAATGCCCTATGCTTGTGTTGTTTTCGGCTGTACCAATCGTTCAAATCGCAAAAAGAATAAACATTTCTTCAGAGTTCCTCGAGAGGTATTTAAAAAGGGTGAAAGAGTGCAAGATTTTATGAAACGACGAGAAAAGAATGCAGCTCACAGTTGAAGAATGCATGAGTGTCCGATAATATCTGCCTGCCGATAAATGCTTTAAAATGTAATATCGGAAATTATCGGTATCGTTTTTTTTATTATCGGTATCTTTTATTTATTTATTTATTTTTTTTTTAATTTATTAAATCAACATAAAAAAACACAAGATACACTTACAATTAGTGCACCAACCCAAAAAACCTCCCTCCCCCATTTACACTCATTCACACAAAAGGGTTGTTTCTTTCTGTTATTAATATTCTGGTTCCCTACATTATATATCAATACATATCAATACAGTCTGCAAGGGATACAGTCTGTAAGCACACATGATTGTGCGTGCTGCTGGTCCACTAATAGTACTAACCTTTAACAGTTAATTTTACTCATTTTCAATAAGTACTAGTTTCTATGTCACTGTTTTTATATTGTTTTACTTTCTTTTTTATTCAAGAAAATGTTTTAAATGTATTTATCTTATTTTATTGTATTAATATTTTTAAAAAATTACCTTATCTTCACCATACCTGGTTGTCCAAATTAGGCATAATAATGTGTTAATCCCACGACTGTATATATCAGTATCGGTTGATATCGGTATCGGTAATTAAAGAGTTGGACAATATCGGAATATCGGATAACGGCAAAAAGCCATTATCGGACATCCCTAGTTTGCAGTGATCACTTTCCCATGTAAGTATTAGTAATAATAATTATTATTTGTGTTATTAAAATTACTAAATAAAAAACCTAAAAGAGTTCGGCTTTTACCAAAGGCAGCAATCATAAATGAAGCTTTCAGCACATACACGATGTTGACATCTGTAGTTATATTTTGATAAAGATGGGGGAAAAGACGTTACTCGTAAACGGTGCGTGCAACAGCAACAAACATAGCAGTAAACGCAAAGTTAAATCATTAATTGCAACCTTACCCAAGCAACAACAAAAAAAGATTCCGGGGCGCAGCCACTGTTGCTGCTCACTGCTCCCCTCACTTCCCCGGGGGTGATCAAGGGTTATGGGTCAAATGCAGAGAATAATTTCGCCACACCTTGTGTGTGTGACAATCTTTGGTACTTTAACTTTTTAACTTTAAAAACAATGCATATTTATCCAGGAGAGTCTTGATACCAATTTCCTTGACACAGCCACACACAAAGAAGTTGTAGGCCTCCATGCTTTCCCAATTTTCCATCAGTTTTGTCACGTAGAATGACGTCTGGAACACAATAGTTCCATATGTTTGGGAACGCGACCGACGTACAATCCTTGTTATCACTCAACAAATCTTTTTTTATAAAACATAGGGATCTATTCCGCTGCGATTTTTTGGTCATATCTGCTTTTTGCAGGGACGATTTAAGCCTCTTTTGTACTCAGATAGTCCGTGCGCTGCTTGCTGTACAACAGCCATCTTAGCTTGGTTGACCACCAATTTTTCCACTTCCAAGAAGAAGTCACGTGTCAGAATACAAGCAATAGCTTGGTTCATATGAAGGTCACAACATGTAAATGTAGCGTTTTTTTCTGTGTTTTTGAGAGCTTTATAGGCGGAATAGATTAATCTCAATTACCCGTGATGTTAGCCGCTTTTTAACGGGAGTTTTTCACTATTTACAACGCACGGAAAAGGGAAAGACGTGTGTTCTTGCGCACATAAAGATGGTGGATAGTGATCAAAATTCCAAAAATACTAATATCATGTTTCTGTAAACAATCTCCTTATTGTGTAATTTCCACCAGGTACTACAATTTAAATCAGGGCCACATTTTTGGTGTTTTTCCAAATTATGTGATTCAAGCATAATCATTGTGACAAGAGTTTTGTAAAGTTTACTTAAACCCACTCCAGTGTGTTTTTTGTACTGTACAAGTTAAACCGGTTTAAAGACTATGCCGCCAGACAGTTGAAGCAGAGTCACCAAATATCCCAAAACCCTTTTCCTTTTAAGCTTTTAAAAAGTGAATAAACAGCGTATTAAAAAATTACGTATTTTTTACCTGTACTTTTTTTTTCATAATATTTATTAGCACATTCCTAACCTCTAATATTAACACATGCATGTTGGTTTTTTTAAAAAAGGGTTCTTATGAACATAAGCATAACAAGATCACACACAACAAGAAATTATGCTTGTTTTGGCAACAGTTTATTTTTGCACGACAGGACTTACTTAAGCAGAATAGCAACGACCAAACCAAACTCAAAGTGTGTCTCAGTCGGTCAGTATTGTGTAAACACTTTAATTATTAGCTTTTGCTTTTATATTGATATTGTCAGCAAATTCAATTAATTGACGAGTGTGCACTATGTTGCTTGCTATTGTCATCATATTTCTGTAGCTGATGCAGCTATCGCCATCCCGCCCACTCAACCTGCAATGGAACACGAAAAGGGTTTACTGATCGCAACAGTGCCAAGGTGAATTAAATTGAAATGGGCACAAATAAAAACAAATAACACGTGAGCCGTGCGTATGGAACTTGAAACCTATAACCAAGTGTGTACGGTATGTTCACATCCCTATATCTTAATGCCTGCTGGGGTACCAAATTCTATGCGTAAAAATTAAACGGTACCATTGTTCGATACCTTTTGTTTTTGTGACGTCGTCACATCCGGTTGCAGACGCAGAAGGCGCCGGCTCAAACGCTTGACGGGAGAAACAATCCCTCAAGCAGCTCTCAGAGTAGCCAATTTTACCATTTTCCATGCCAACAAATAGAAAACACTGGAACGTAAAGTGAGGGTCCACTTTTCCTAAATGCGCTAGCTCGATATTAATTTACATTAACTTTGTCATACACGTTCTACTGATTAGTAGGAGTGTCAAAAAATAGATTTTGAGATTAATCGCGATTCTTATTTGTAACGATTCTTAATTGATTCAAAAATATATACAGGTAAAAGCCAGTAAATTAGAATATTTTGAAAAACTTGATTTATTTCAGTAATTGCATTCAAAAGGTGTAACTTGTACATTATATTTATTCATTGCACACAGACTGATGCATTCAAATGTTTATTTCATTTAATTTTGATGATTTGAAGTGGCAACAAATGAAAATCCAAAATTCCGTGTGTCACAAAATTAGAATATTGTGTAAGGCTAATACAAAAAAGGGATTTTTAGAAATGTTGGCCAACTGAAAAGTATGAAAATGAAAAATATGAGCATGTACAATACTCAATACTTGGTTGGAGCTCCTTTTGCCTCAATTACTGCGTTAATGCGGCGTGGCATGGAGTCGATGAGTTTCTGGCACTGCTCAGGTGTTATGAGAGCCCAGGTTGCTCTGATAGTGGCCTTCAACTCTTCTGCGTTTTTGGGTCTGGCATTCTGCATCTTCCTTTTCACAATACCCCACAGATTTTCTATGGGGCTAAGGTCAGGGGAGTTGGCGGGCCAATTTAGAACAGAAATACCATGGTCCGTAAACCAGGCACGGGTAGATTTTGCGCTGTGTGCAGGCGCCAAGTCCTGTTGGAACTTGAAATCTCCATCTCCATAGAGCAGGTCAGCAGCAGGAAGCATGAAGTGCTCTAAAACTTGCTGGTAGACGGCTGTGTTGACCCTGGATCTCAGGAAACAGAGTGGACCGACACCAGCTGGACTGCTGCTGAGTGGTCCAAAGTCATGTTTTCTGACGAAAGCAAATTTTGCATTTCCTTTGGAAATCGAGGTCCCAGAGTCTGGAGGAAGACAGGAGAGGCACAGGATCCACGTTGCCTGAAGTCTAGTGTAAAGTTTCCACCATCAGTGATGGTTTGGGGTGCCATGTCATCTGCTGGTGTCGGTCCACTCTGTTTCCTGAGATCCAGGGTCAACACAGCCGTCTACCAGCAAGTTTTAGAGCACTTCATGCTTCCTGCTGCTGACCTGCTCTATGGAGATGGAGATTTCAAGTTCCAACAGGACTTGGCGCCTGCACACAGCGCAAAATCTACCCGTGCCTGGTTTACGGACCATGGTATTTCTGTTCTAAATTGGCCCGCCAACTCCCCTGACCTTAGCCCCATAGAAAATCTGTGGGGTATTGTGAAAAGGAAGATGCAGAATGCCAGACCCAAAAACGCAGAAGAGTTGAAGGCCACTATCAGAGCAACCTGGGCTCTCATAACACCTGAGCAGTGCCAGAAACTCATCGACTCCATGCCACGCCGCATTAAAGCAGTAATTGAGGCAAAAGGAGCTCCAACCAAGTATTGAGTATTGTACAAGCTCATATTTTTCATTTTCATACTTTTCAGTTGGCCAACATTTCTAAAAATCCCTTTTTTGTATTAGCCTTACACAATATTCTAATTTTGTGACACACGGAATTTTGGATTTTCATTTGTTGCCACTTCAAATCATCAAAATTAAATGAAATAAACATTTGAATGCATCAGTCTGTGTGCAATGAATAAATATAATGTACAAGTTACACCTTTTGAATGCAATTACTGAAATAAATCAAGTTTTTCAAAATATTCTAATTTACTGGCTTTTACCTGTATATATCATAACAGATTTACTTAACAAAAGAGACGTGTTGGATACTTCTCTTGTTGCCTCATTTGTATTTGACTTTTATTAAATGTTTGGGAAGCATTTTATTAAACAAAACCAGTTTTCTTTCAAGTAATATAAAACTATTTTATGGAGGAATGTAGCTTATCATTGGACTGGTATCCAATGTTATTAAAAAAGTATAGATTTTGAATCGAGAATCGTTTTGAACAGAGAATTGATTCTGAATCAAATCTTTACCCCCAAGAATCGAATCGAATCAAATCGAATCATGTGGTGTCCAGAAATTCACAGCCCGACTGATTGCCATTAGCAGTTTTACATGGCGATTTCAACACCTCTAAATTTGGTAGTGAAAACTGCAACTATTGTATTTTCCAGACTATAAATTGCACCGCCCACTACATTTAAAAAGAAAAATATTTATTTTATAAATTAGCTGCACTGGATTATAAACCGCAGATATACGTTGTGAAATGGAATGTTTACATGGAAAGATTTTGTAAATGTTAATTTGCATACCTTAATTGTTTCCATACGATGCCTGTAATACGGCAATTAAACGGCTAACAAAACAGAAAATAAATCAATATCTTTATTCATCCTGTATGAGATGAATACGATTTTCCCCGATTTTGATAAGGTTCAAGATGTCCATCAGGATTCTTCTTCCTTGTACTTTGTAAACACTTTGAGTTTTTGAACAGTTTCTTAAAGTCGATTGTTTGATTTGTTTGCTTAATCCAATCCATAATTTAGCCGTAAGCTAAGGAAAATCAATTGATTAGCCGCACCTTTGCATACACTGCAAGGTTCAAAGCTTGGGAAAAAGCTTATAGTCCAGAAAATACGGTAAGATGCGCGTTAAAATTAAACAACTGGTGTGTAATAAGTACAATACTTACAGTTTAAACACTTTTTAGGTATCAACATTAGACTAGACTGTCATATTTAGCTTCATGGCAAAGACTATTTCCTGACTAGGAAATTATGGAGGTTTATTTGAAATAGGGACAGATACAAAAACATAGACATCTGAAACAGTTATCCAATGTATGCATCATAGTGTTTGTAGCCAAAGCTAATTTACAACACTTGTCCCCAACAACAACAACAACACAGATCCAACATCATTAAGATAGGAAAATAAAAAATAGAATGAGTCGATAATAATGATAATAGTAATAATATAGACAAAGTGCAAACTAGATAAAAGCCAATAATAATAATAACACAGACAAAGTGCAGACTAGATAACACAACACATCGTTACCTATCTACTACTGCCATCTAATGTCTTGGAACTGCAACTGCACGCAACGTCTACTATTTGCAGTGAGATTGAGAAATGTACGAACACTACAACTACACAGCCCAGATATCATAGTAAGCTCACTGTTAAATGTTAAAATACAAAAAAAATTGTTATTATTAAACCAATGGAAATTAATTGACACATGAACAAATGCTGTTTGATGCATAAGCACAAACAACAGTCAGCACCCGTCCCACCACCCGGAGGCGGAGGTTAGCTACCCTCTCATCCACCGGGTTAAACTCCAACGTGCAGGCTCTGAGGCACGGGGCAACAAGTATTGCCAACCCTGCCCATCGCCTCTCACTGCGTGCAACGCCAGAGTGGAAGAAAGTTCAGCCCCTCTCAAGAGGACTGGTTCCAGAGCCCTTGCTTTGCGTCGAAGTGAGTCCGACGAGATCCAGTCGGAACTTCTCCGCTTCACGCACCAGCTCAGGCTCCTTCACCCCCAGCGAGGTGACATTCCACGTCCCAAGAGGATCGCCAAGGGCCCTGTCTTCGGCTGCCGCTCAGCCCACATTTCACCCGACTTCTATGCCCCCTACTATGAGAGGTGGGTCCATTGGAGGGGGGGGGGGGGCACGTTGCCTCTTTTAGCTGTGTCACGATGGCGGCCCCATGGGGACAGGCCCGCCATCGTGACCCACCTCCAGGCCTGGCTCTAGAGGGGGTCCCCGCTGACCCCCGTCAGGAAATATTAGTCCTAGATTTAGTTTTTTCATAAAGGTCTTCAAACTTCTATGTGTCTGGTCTCCCATCTAGGCCTAGTTTACGTTGGGAGATCCTACCAGGGGGCATAGAAGCCCCAGGACGACATAGCTCCTAGGATCATTGGGACACTCAAACTCCTCTACCAGATCACGGATACAAGCGGCCGAAATGAGTTTCCTCTGCCGGGTGGTGGGGCTCTCCCTTAAACATATGGTGAGAAGCTCTGTCATTCAGGAGGAGCTCAGAATAAAGTTGCTGCTCATCCACATCGAGAGGAGCCAGATATGGTAGTTCGGGCATCTGGTCAGGATGCCCCTAAACAGGTGTTTAGGGCATGTCCGACCGGTAGGAGGCTACGCGGAAGACCCAGGACACAAAAGGGGTGATGACGTCTCCCAGCTGGCCTGGGAACGCCTCTGGATCCCCCAGGAGAAGCTGTACAAAGTGGCTGAGGAGAGGGAAGTCTGGGCTTCTCTGCTTAGGCTGCTACCCCCACGACTCGACCTTAGATAAGCAGAAGAAGATGGATGGATAGATGGCACATGAACACACATAAAAGTACCGAAGATTGGTACCATTGAGTATCGGTATCAAATCCCAGGTACAGAGAGTTGGTACCCCAACCATTCAAATATGAAAGGTACCCATCCCCAGCCTGCTTGCTAACACATTGGTCAAAAGTAGAGTTTTCTATGCAAAATAAAATCTTGAATTGTTGAAATTGGTGCGACTTCACCAGAGAACAGAAATGAAAGTGTTTTGATCAAAAGATGGAAAGCTAAGAGACAACCATAATGTGGCAAGGTTGTTTTCGTCCAAGGCCACTACCAAGCTGCTGTACAGTTACCACGTTACTGTCCTCTTGTCTGTGCTCAGATATCACTTTTGTCTGCTCGATTTGAATGACAACCTGGTAATCAGGCTGTTTTATTCTTGATCCAACAGTCGCTAAAACACGTTTCCTCTTAAGCACAATATTTAGAAGGACAATCCAAACAAGCTTGAGAGAGGTTGGCATTCTTGTTTTATATAAAATACATTTTTAATAACTCAAAGCAGTGCATTTTCTACTTATGTCGAGCTGAATTTGTGCATTAAGCGTTAATGTATGCTTTTAAATAACAATTTTTTTTTTCACTCAAGTATCCACATTAATGTTAGCATCGCAAAGTTATTGCAGACTTTTGATTTATGTACTTTCATTCTGAATCATTTAAAATGATCTGTCAGGGAAATAAATCATGATTACACTTGAATTTGATACCATAACGCACATTAATAAAAAAGGCATCTCATCTGATTGCCATGCATCAAACATGTTATAATGTTAAAGGGGAACTGCAGTTTTTTAAAAGCGTTGCCTATCATTCACAATCTCTATGTAAGACAACATATATGTATTTTTTATTGCATTCTAATTTGTAAATAATGATAAGTTCCAGGTGGCTAATGGGAGTAATCTATTGCATAAAACCCTCTAAGAAAACATCCCAACACCACCAACAATACTCCATTTACATGTCATCACCTGCATATTAACCAAGTATTTGCAATATCATTATTGTAAGCGCTAACCCAGAGGAACTACTTTTAGCGGCGCCGTGATAAGAAAGGTAGCTAGTTTATGTAGCTATTGACATACTGAGCTGCTGAGTTAGTAAACGTTAATTCTAGATTTTAAATCATGCCTCTCGCTTGTATAGTAGAAGATTTTGGCCATAAACTAAGACGTTGGTCAGCTTTGACAGTCAACTTAGACCTGAATATCGCGCACAATACATGAAAGTATCTAGTTTGTACACACCTTTTGTTTTTGCCTGTGTGAGGATTTTGATTAATTCTTCATCTAAACAGAAAAATATAAACATCCCATCAGTCGGTATCCTAATGAGCGCAGACATTTTACAGTAAGTGATTGTTTTACTATGTTCATAGTTTGTATTTCTTGCTTAGCACTTAGCAATAGTGATACTTGCTGAATCTGCTTATCACTCAGCTCATTCTCCGCATATTCAGGCTCAAAAATGTTTGATTCTGGATCATCATTTGTCTCAAAGTAGTAGTCGTTGGCTCTCACAAAATCTGCCTCGATTATTAGTAGTAGTTGTTGTTGTTGTTGTAGGAAATAGCGAACGTTTTTAAAATGCTTAAAATGACCAAAATACACAAATAATGCATGCTTTTATGATTGTGCCACTTACTACATGACATACATTATAAACTTAAAGCGTGTATATAAAACGGTGATGGAGATTTTTTGGGGTTTTTAGAGCGCTTTATAGGCGGAATAGAGCGAATCCCATTACCTCTACTGTTAACTGACTTTTGCTACCATTAATTTACTAGTCAGAATGCATAAAAAAGAAAAACATACAACACGGTCACCGTGCTGCCGTCTTTTGGAAATCCATCCATCCATTTTCTACCACTTGTCCTTTTCGGGGTGTTGGAGCCTATCTCAGCTGCGGCGGGCGGGGTACACCCTGGACAAGTCGCCAACTCATTACAGGAAAATTTATTTTTTTAATTGTCTTTACAAAAATCACAGAATGTTAATCAATCTACAAAACCGAAAACCAGTGAAGTTGGCACATTGTGTAAATCGTAAATAAAAACAGAATACAATGATTTGATCATCCTTTTCAACTTATATTCAATTGAATACACTGCAAAGACGAGATATTTAATGTTCAAACTGACAAACAAGTTGTTGTTTTTTGGCAAATAATCATTAACTTAGAATTTAATGGCAGCAAATCGTTGCAAAACAGTTGGCACAGGGGCATTTTTACCACTGTGTTACATGGCCTTTCCTTTTAACAACACTCAGTAAACGTTTGGGAGCTGAGGAGACCAATTTTTGAAGCTTTTCAGGTGGAATTATTTCCCATTCTTGCTTGAAGTGTAGCTTAAGTTGTTCAATAGTCCGGGGTCTCCGTTGTGGTATTTTAGGCTTCATAATGCGCCACACATTTTCAATGTGAGACAGGTCTGGACTACAGGCAGGCCAGTCTAGTACCCGCACTCTTTTACTGTGAAGCCACGCTGTTGTAACATGTGGCTTGGCATTGTCTCGCTGAAATAAGCAGGGGTGTCCATAATAACGTTGCTTAGATGGTAACATATATTGCTCCAAAAGCTGTATGTACCTTTCAGCAATAATGGTGCCTTCACAGATGTGTAAGTTACCCATGTCTTGGGCACTAATACACCCCCATACCATCACAGATGCTGGCTTTTACACTTTGCGCCTATAACAATCCGGATGTTTTTTTTCCTCTTTGTTCCGGAGGACACAACGTCCACAGTTTCTAAAAACAATTTGAAATGTGGACTCGTCAGACCACAGAATACTTTTACACTTTGCATCAGTCCATCTTAGAAGAGCTGGGGCCCAGCAAAGTCGGCGGCGTTTCTGGGTGTTGTTGATAAATGGCTTTGCATAGTAGACTTTTAACTTGCACTTACAGATGTAGCGACAAACTGTAGTTACTGACAGTGGTTTTCTGAAATTTTCCTGAGCCCATGTGGTGATATCCTTTACACACTCATGTCGCTTTTTGATGCAGTACCGCCTCAGGGATCGTAGGTCTGTAATATAATCGCTTACGTACAGTGATTTCTCCAGATTCTCTGAACCTTTTGATGATATTACGGACCGTAGATGGTGAAATCCCTAAATTCCTTGCAATAGCTCATTGAGAAATGTTTTTCTTAAGCTGTTGGACAATTTGCTCACGCATTTGTTCACAAATTAGTGACCCTCGCCCATTCCTTGTTTGTGAATGACTGAGCATTTCATGGAAGCTGCTTTTATACCCAATCATGGCACCCACCTGTTCCCAATTAGCCTGTTCACCTGTGGGATGTTCCAAATAAGTGTTTGATGAGCATTCCTCAACTTTATCAGTATTTTTTGCCACGTGTGCCAGCTTTCTTTAAACATGTTGCAGGCATCAAATTCCAAATGAGCTGATATTTGCAAAATATAACAAAGTTTACCAGTTCAAACGTTAAATATCTTGTCTTTGCAGTGTATTCAATTGAATATAGGTTGAAAAGGATTTGCAAATCATTGTATTCTGTTTTGATTTACGATTAACCCAACTTCACTGGTTTTGGGTTTTGTAATAAATGGAAATAGAACAACCCCAATTCCAACCCAATCCCAGCATTACAATACTTTCAATATAAATTTACAAAGCAATTGAGAAGACATACAAATACACTATCAAAAATAAGAAAAAACAAAAAATAAGAAAAACAATGGTATCTATGATAATAATAATACCAATAATAATTGTTAATAAAAATTCAAATAAAATACAATAAAAATTGATTGGCAAAAAATATATATATAATTTGCACACAAAACACCCGGCAGAAGGTTTCTCAATTATTTTTTTAAAATACAACAGTGTGAGTCTTGAATTTATCGTTTTTTATCGATTTCTGAAGTGAGAAAGTCAGCGCTTTTTAGTGATGTAATCATAGGAACTGTGTCCAAGCTGCTCCAAGGAGACAATACTTGGTGGGCGGGGTCTGATTATAGAGCAGTGACGGAGAGAGATGCGGGGGCAAGCTTTTTCCAACAAAGTTCTGCTGAAAAGCAACATTTTATGGGACACTTTTTTGTTTTGTCGTTGTATTCTTGCTGAGAAGTAAAAAAGTGACGTTCACATTCTCTTAATGTTTTATCATTAATTCATAGTAGATTTTAACAAACTGAATTTTCAAACACATGCTTTTTGCTCACAAATTACAAAATTACAATTGTCAGCATAATTTGATGTAAAAATAATTCAGTTCACAAAAAATGTTATGCAAAAAAGTCAGTTACATAAATACTGTGTCAAAAAAAGCTTTAGTATAAGACACAAATTAACCTCCATAAGCACATACTGTATATTGTATTGTACACTTTTACAGCTAAAATTAGACAAATAATTCCAGGTACCAACTTTTTGTATTTAAGCGACATATTTCTCAATACTTTTACAATGGTGTATGTGAAATATAATTAACTGATGTTTTTCGTGCAATGTGTCCTGCAGCCAAGCGTTACTGCAAGAACTCCAGCTCGGCCAGCAGCACCACCAGCACCTACGCTCCCAGCAGTAGCAGCAGCAGCCTGAGTTGTGGAGTTGGAGGAGGGGGTATGGGAGGAGGTGGAGGCAGCAGTGCCAGTAGCACCTGCAGCAAGAGCAGCTTTGACTACAGCCACGACATGGAAGCCGCACACATGGCCGCCACAGCCATCCTCAACTTGTCCACGCGCTGTCGAGAGATGCCTCACGGAATGGGAGGCAAGCCCCAGGATCTGTGCTCGCAGGTAGGAGGCAAAACAATATGAGAATGTTCCATGAAAAGGTTCAAACTACTTACAGTATAATTGTCCCCTACACTAAAAACATAGGATATAAAGGTCATATCATGATTTTTTGGTCCATTCATCCATCCATCCATCTTCTTCCGCTTATCTGAAGTCGGGTCGCGGTTGCAGCATCCTAAGCAGAGAAACCCAGACTTCCCTTTCATCAGCCACTTTGTCCTGCTCCTCCTGCAGGCCAGTCGGGAGACATAGTCATACCTGCCAACTACTCCGGTTTTCCCGTAATTAGTACGGTTTTCATCAACCTATTCCGGGTTACGGTTGCAGTGTTAAAAAATACGTTTTTTCATTAATTAAAAAAAAAAATTTTTTTTTAAGTTTTATTCACGAAATCGCGTAACAACAATCACAATCGACACTGCTTCCCGTAACTTACTTTCGAGCCATTCCGAATGCCATGCGCGAGGCTATTTATAGCACCGCTGCCAAGCATGAGCCACCTGTTGCCCATTGTTTCCAAACGAGCGAACGATCATGGAATCAGCCGGAGAAAAATCGCAAACGAGTCTTAAACCGAAAAGAAAACTGCAGTCATTCCGTGAAGAATATTCAAAAGCCTATCCGGGAATAATTATCCGTTCCAAAAAGGGTGAAAACTACGCGAATTGCACCTTGTGCAGACAAGATTTTTCGATCGGACACGGAGGAATTAGCGATGTAAAAGACCACGTTGGGACAAAAAAACACAAGTCTAATGCCGTTGCTAAATTTGGATTTTAGCCACAAAAAGGTAATGACACCAATGTTATCTATTGTAATTGTTTAGTACTGTTATACTGTTAAAAGTGTTTATACTATTTATGCTTTCAAGTCCAAGTTGAAGAAATCTTGTTAAATGTTGACAGCATAACTACCAAAATACAGAAGTATGTCCTTAATATTTTTGCAGTGGTATTTCTGTTGAAAAGTTAAAATGATTACATTAGAGATGTGATGTGCCACTTTTCAAGTGTCTGATGGCTTAAATTAATTTTCATTAATTTTTCATATTTTGAATTCTTTTGAAAGGCTTACAAAAAAACTATATTTGAATTGTAATTCCATGCTATTGACAGGACTATTAATTTTAATGAAGTTAGCTTACCATGTTTACAGTATGATAATTGTGATAAAAATGTGAATTTTAGGCACAGAATATTTTTTACAATTGAACAAGGCAGTAGATTATACAAGCTTGGACAGAAAGTTAATAATGACACCAATTTTTTTTTTTAATGGAATTGTTTAGTACTGTTTTACCATTTGTTTACTGTAAAAAGTGTTTATACTGTTTATACTTTCAATTAACAAATTGAAGTCTTGTGAAAGGTTGACAGGATAACTGGCATTAACTGTCAAAATAATTTCAAACTATTGAAGTTAGCTTACAGAATAAACATGTCAATCAACCCATATGATTTTTGCTGTAATATTTTTGTTTTGAAAAGTCACTGTGACTGATAGAAAAGTGATGGTTTTAGCAACATTTTAACCTGTCTGAATGCAATCAATCATTTTGCGTCAGGGGGCTTCGCCCCCCTAAACCCCCCACCAGGACTTTGTCCTGGACCTACCGGGGCCTGCGGCCCCTGGACCCTGGCTACTAGGTTTTTCTGATTTCAAAAGTTGGCAGGTATGCATAGTCCCTCCAACGTGTCCTGGGTCTTCCCCGTGGCCTACCGGCCAGACGTGCACTAAACACTTCTCCAAAGAAGCATTCGGGGGAGCATTCTGAACAGACCCCCTCGATGTGGAGGAGCAGCAGCTTTACTCTGAGCTCCTCCCAATTGACAGAGCTTCTTACCCTATCTCTAAGAGAGAGCCACGCCACCCAACCTATATTAGGGCCGTTTTGCATCAGGTTGGGTGGGAAGCGTTGGTTTTCATCCAGGATATCTCGGTACATTGCTGCATTCATCTTAGTCTAGTCAGGGAGGTGACCAAGAAGCCGATGGTCACTCTGTCAGAGCTACAGCATTCCTCTGTGGAGAGAGGAGAACCTTCCAGAAGGACAACCATCTCTGCAGCAATCCGCCAATCAGGCCTGTAGGTAGAGTTGCCAGACGGAAACCATTTCTTAGTAAAAGGTTTGCCAAAATGCACCTGTAAGACTCTCAGATCATGAGAAACTCAATTCTCTGGTCTGATGAGACAAAGATTTAATTATTGGGCGTGAATGCCAAGCGTCATGTTTGGAGGGCACCGCTCAATACCAGGCCAATACCATCCCTACAATGGTGGCAGTATACTGCTGTGCGGATGTTTTTGAGCAGCAGGAACCGAGAGACTAGTCAGGATAGAGGGAAATATGAATGCAGCAATGTACAGAGACGTCTTGAATGAAAACCAACACTTGGAGCTTGAGAGGTGCTGCAAAGAGGAATGGGCGAAACTGCCTTAACTCGTTGGCAACATGCGTGGACAGCACCTTTTAGCTCTTATTTCCAAAATTGTGTGCACTACTGAATTGGGGTCTTATGGCCACTTTTGTGGACACTTATACTGCCATTTGGTGGTGTCAGAAGAGTATAACATACAATGGAATTTGGAAAAAAAAAAAGGTGTAAAAATAAGAATTAGCATGTCACTAAACATGAAGTACACGTTTGTTACTTATGAACTAAGTACATCGTATAAAAAGATGATTCTTAATTTTCATTCTAATTAGGGTCCATCCATCCATCCATTTTCTACCGCTTATTCCCTTCGGGGTCGCAGGGGGCGCTGGAGCCTATCTCAGCTACAATCGGGCGGAAGGCGGTGTACACCCTGGACAAGTCGCCACCTCATAATTAGGGTCCAATAAGCCCAAATAGGAAAGAAAAATAAAAAAAAGCATGTAAACAAACAGCTTGGGCCTTAAGAGGCTAAGATAGGTGTGCCAAGCTTGTGCCGAGGTGCATCAACAATGTATTGAGCAAAGGCTATGAATACTTACATGTGATTTTTTAATTTTTAAAAATTAAAAATTAAAAAACTAAACATTTTCACATTGTCATTATGGGCTTGTGTCTGTAGAATTTTGAGGGAAAAAACTAATTTATTACATTTTGGAACAAGGCTGTAACTTAACAAAATGTGGAAAAAGTAAAGCTCTGTGAATACTTTCTGGAAGCACCCTATGCATTAATATTGGCAAGATAGCGCCATCCATCGGTGCAACTGAACCTATCTTGAGGGGGTCATGCGAAGTGTGATTTCACTACAAAGATGGCTACCGGATATAACGTAGGTGTAGTTCCGGTAAAAAACTTAAAACGTGTATGATGTAGGCGGACTTCCGACTCCTGTTGTCATTGGTCACATGGTCTAAACCAGTGTTTTTCAACCACTGTGCCGCGGCACACTAGTGTGCCGTGAGATATTGTCTGGTGTGCCGTGGGAAATTATGCAACTTCACCTAATTGGCCCAAAAATATTATTTGCAAATCAATAATTATAATCTGCAAATAATATGCCGTTGTCTAGTGCAGTGTTTTTCAACCACTGTGCCGCGTGCCGTGAGATACAGTCTGGTGTGCCATGGGAGATGATCTAATTTGACATATTTGGGTTAAAAAAAATGTTTGCAAACCAGTAATTATAGTCTGCAAATGATGTGTTGTTGTTGAGTGCCTAGAGCTCGGCAGTGTAACCGTGTAATACTCTTCCACATCAGTAGGTGGCAGCCGGTAGCTAATGGCTTTGTAAATGCAGGTAATAAGATGTCTTATGCTTAAACCAAAAATAAACAAAAGGTGAGTGCCCCTAAGAAAAGGCATTGAAGCTTAGGGAAGGCTATGCAGAACGAAACTAAAACTGAACTGGCTACAAAGTAAACAAAAACAGAATGCTGGACGACAGCAAAGACTTACTGTGGAGCAAAGACGGCGTCCACAATGTACATCCGAACATGACATGACAATCAACAATGTCCCCACAAAGAAGGATAAAAACAACTGAAATATTCTTGATTGCTATAACAAAGTAGATGCGGGAAATATAAGATACTGCTACAGGAAAATACCAACAAAAGAGAAAAAGCCACCAAAATAGGAGCGCAAGACAAGAACTAAAACTCTACACACAGGAAAACAGCAAAAAACTCAATAAATCAGGGTGTGATGTGACAGGCGGTGACAGTACACCTACTTTGAGACAAGAGCTATAGTGATGCATGCTTGGTTATGCTTTAAAGTCATATCCAACAATTGCGAAAATGACTTTTAACTGTCAACTGAGTTTATGGTTTCTGCTGGTGGTGTGCCTCCGGATTTTTTCAACGCAAAAAATGTGCCTTGGCTCAAAAAAGGTTGAAAAACACTGGTCTAAACTACGCCCCCTGGGTTGAGTCATTACCACCTGCATGTTGTCATACTACTGTGGACTAATTCAAGAAATCAGATGAGATTCTGAAGGGATGTCAAAAATGTCTCCTGATATGAGGATTTGCTCCAGCTTCATGTAGTAATCACAGTCGTGTCCAGCAATAGATAATCTCTATGTTTCTGTCATTAGACAAGTACTGGCTGAGAAACCTGACAAAGATAGGGAGACTTCACTTATACAGTCCAGATAGACACACACACACACACACACACACACACTCACACACACACACACTTTCCATCAAAGATCCAATGCTGCGTCTTACACTCAGGGCTCAGCAGGCAGTTTTTTTTTCCAGTCTGCAGGAATCAGATAGGAGCAGGACGGAGCATCGCTTGACACGGCATGAGCCCAGTGTGTCATTTCTGAGTAGATAAGGTGACGCTGTTCCTGTATTATCTACACCAGTGTTTTTCAACCTTTTTTTTTTGAGCCAAAGCACATTTTTTGCGTTGGAAAAAATCCGGAGGCACACCACCAGCAGAAATCTTTAAAAAACGAAACTCAGTTGACAGTAAAAAGTTGTTTTTGTTGGATATGACTTTGAACCATAACCAACCATGCATCACGTCGTGACTTATTTGGAGTTTTTTGCTGTTTTCCTGTGTGTAGTGTTTCAGTTCTTGTCTTGCATTTTTGTGGCTTTTTCTCTTTTTTTTTTTTTTTTCCTGTAGCAGTTTCATGTCTTCCTTTAAACGATATTTCCCGCATCTACGGTACTTTGTTTTAGCAATCAAGACTCTTTAATTATCCTTCTTTGTGGGGACATTGTTGATTGTCATGTCATGTTCGGATGTACATTGTGGACGCCGTCTTTGCTCCACCGTAAGTCTTTGCTGTCGTCCAGCATTCTGTTTTTGTTTACTTTGTAGCCAATTCAGTTTTAGTTTCGTTGTTCATACCCTTCCCTAAGCTTCAATGCCTTTTCTTAGCGGCACTCGCCTTTTGTTTATTTTTGGTTTAAGCATTAGACACCTTCTTACCTGCACACTGCCTCCCGCTGTTTCCGACATTTACAAAGCAATTAGCTACCTGCTGCCACCTACTGATATGGAAGGGTATTACACGGTACACTTAACAACAACACATAATTTGCAGACTATAATTACTGGTTTGCAAAAAATATTTTTAACCCAAATAGGTGAAATTAGATCATCTCCCACGGCACACCAGACTGTATCTCACGGCACACTGGTGTGCCGCGGCACAGTGGTTGAAAAACACTGATCTTCACCAAGATACTGAGCGGGAAAATGGAGGTGCAAAAAAGGAGAGGAGTGAGCGAACAGCAGCAGACTCATGCTGGCTTGATGCTAATGTTGATGGCACGGTCTGTGATGGAATTTATAACAAAGAAAATGAGCGATGGAGGGGTTTTTCTTCCTTTTTTTTCTTATGTCGGCGGTTCCTGCACAGTGCAGAATCGAGGGAGTGAGAGCAGAATGCAGTGCAAAGAAGGAGAAGAGGGAAGTGACGTACTTCCAAAGAAAAGTAGAACAGAATAAAGTTGGCAGGAACAAACGCCTGAAGCAGTCAGGACTTCCTAAACCATTTCATTGTCTGCCCTACGTTAGGGCGAGACAGGCACAATGCTTCCGGGGCAGGAAGGGAAGACAGGAGACTTCACAGGGCTTTTTCCCCCCCCTCTCTACTCTTCATCCTCTTTCATCTCAGCACCTCTGCTCCTGGCAAACATTCTCCTCTCTGAGCATCAAGGCACTTTCACACATACACTAATCTATTCTTGCTTCCTTGTCGTTTTAGTCGTCGTTCTTTATCGCTCAGCTGACTTACAGCAGCGATGCATTGCCTTCATTTAAAAAGATGTATTTGAATGTCAGTGATGTATCACATGGGCCATTCCATCTAATCTGTGTCATTTGCTTGCTGTAACATTCGTAAAATAAGCTTACAATTATGTCTGATAATACATTTTAATTATATATTGAACCTTCTCAGGCTTATTTTCGTACAAGGTTGCCAACCCGTAACAGGAGTTAGATTTTAGCTGAGAAACATAAAAAATATTTTACATGAAATACAGACGGACCTCTTAATTGTTTTTTGACCAGGGTTTGTAAATAGAAAAGTTTATATAATGAAGCCAATGTATCCGAAAAAAACAATATAAACATGAATAATGGGTTGCAGCATCGACAAATGTCCATATTTTACGAAAAATCTATACAGAATACGAAGCACTATACAGTGACAAACATTACAAGAGGGTGATGGATCAACTTTCTATTTGATAACAAAGCCAAAACAACAACATCTAGCTGAACTGTCCTCATTTGCAGCTGCCTACCGACACGCACACACACTGTCATTAACGCGGTGGTGCACTCACAGTTTGATATCACAAAACTCCTTAACTTTAACAGCCGGCTCGCTACAAAGCTTAGGAATGCAAAAAAAATCCACTTTACCTTGTTGGTTTAATCTTTGGCGCGCAGCGGGTATGAAGAGGAAGAGAAGGGAGAGGCAGTGTCGACAACGCTGTGGATAATTCCTGAATGTTTCAAATTACACATCGCTTGGCCATTGATTTCTTTGAATTTATATTGAGGCAGCAAAACTAGGAAAATGCTGTAAAAAGGCACAAAAAAAAAACATGAAAAAGCACAAAAATGTAGGTGGGTAGAGTAGCCAGAAATTGTACTCAAGTAAGAGTACTGTTACTTTCGAGATTTATTACTCAAGTAAAAGTAAGGAGTAGTCACCCAAATATTTACTTGAGTAAAAGTAAAAAGTATGTTGTGAAAAAACTACTCAAGTACTGAGTAACTGATGAGTAACCTGTTCGTTTAATGATGACGGCAACAAATAATGCACAAAAACATAAAAATAGCAATGAGCAAATTCAGAGCCAGGAATATCTCTTAAGCAACTAAAACAATAATATATATTAAATAATAATACATTAACATAAACATTTTTTAAGGCAATAACTTAACAGCACCATAGGCTCAGTAGGCATTCATTGATTGATTGATAGAAAGAAACTTGTATTAGTAGATTGCACAGTACAGTACATATTCCGTACAATTGACCACTAAATGTTAACACCCGAATAAGTTTTTCAAATTGTCGGGGTCCACGTGTGACGGTCATGTGACCGCCTGGCTCTGTTTGATTGGTCCAACGTCACTAGTGACTGCATGTGATTGGATGAAACGCAGGCATACGATAGATCCTACTTTAAAGATCTGTCTGACAAACCAAAACAAACAACGCTTGCATTAACAGATCGATACAAATTAGTAGCGAGTAGCGAGCTGAATGTAGATAAATGGCGCGGAGTAAAAGTAGCTTTCATTCTCTATAAATATACTCAAGTAAAAGTAAAAGTATGTTGCATTAAAACTACTCTTAGAAGTACAATTTATCCCAATAGTTACTCAAGTAGATGTAACGAAGTAAATGTAGCGCGTTACTACCCACCTCTGACTGTAGCTAACGACGGCACTGTTCTGTTGACTGAATGAGCACAAAAAATCGATCAGCCTGCCTACATTGAATGTGCTGCCGGGCGCAAAATGGCTGAGATGCAGGCACACAATGGGTGGATGATACAAGTCATACACTGAGACAAAGCGTAATGTCTATTTGGTCTGCGGTTCATAAATCGAAACATTTGTAAATCGAGGTTCCACTGTATTGCTTGTATTCTGACAAGTGATTTCTTCCGCGAAGTGAAAACCAGTGGTGCTCAACCAGGCTAAGATGGCTGTTGAACAATACACAAGGGGCCTGTATATTCCTGCGAAAAGCAGATCTGAGCAAAAAATCCAAATAAGCAATGGAATAGACCCCTTACTTTATAAAAAAAATATATATATTTGTCAGTGGAGTTTCCGAACATATCGAACTGTCATGTGCTCCAGACGTCATTGTACACGACAAAAGAAATGGAAACTTGGACAAGCATGGAGGTCTACAACTTCTTTGTGTGTGGTTTGGTCAAGGAAATTGGTATCAAGACTCTACCGGATAAATATGCATCAATTTTGCTCGGGTAAAGTTTCATTCCATGATTTAATTCCGTACCTACTGCCATGTTTGTTGCCTGTCCCTGCTGTTGCACGCTCCGTTAACGAGTAGCGTGTTTTTCACCGTCTTTATCAAAATATAACTATAGATGTCAACATTGTGTATGTGCTGAACGCTTCATTTATGATTGCTGCCTTTGTTAAAAGCGTCATGCTTTTAGGTTTTGCTTACATTTGATTTCTTTTATTTAGACTTGCTGAGTTGGTGCGTTTCAAAACATTTGTTGCAAAAATGTGTCTTAAAAAATCCAAATAATATCAAGATAATAAAATAATAAACATTAAAAGTATATCAAACAAACCTTTAACAAAGTGATCATGTCAGGCTTGGTCAAAAGATAGGACTCAGATGCAGAGTAGGGATTAATCCGGCAGGCTTTTATTTTGAAAGCTTCCTTTCACCTCCAGAGTCAGGGCAATTCACATAGGCTATAACTAGACCAGTCGGCGAAAAAGGTTCCACAAAAAGGAACAACCGAAAATCACTCCGAAAGGAAGAAACACAAAAACAATAACGAACTATACTTGGCGCCGTTTATTATAAACAAAAAACGCTCCAACAGGAGGGAGAAACAATGGCTATGAAACGTTTACACTGTCTCTAATCTAAAAAAAAGGTTAACAAAAAATGTCACTCATAAAATTGAGAAAAAGGAAGAACTGTAAGAAAAAACTTAAAACTCACCACTTCAGCTGTAAAACTAAATAACACAAAATCACTCTGCTGAGGAGGAGAAAAAGAGAACTCAAAATATCAACGAAGGAATTCAGGATCAAGATATTCAAACACGAGAAGAGGCAAGCCATGGACAAGTTGCTAGAGAGGCACGAATAAACGAGACAATCTGGCACAGAACAAAGGGAGGCGTGGGCTTATAAGACACATGAGGGTAATGGGGAACAGGTGGAAACAATCAGGGATCAGGGATGACGTCAGACTGATGACACAAAAGGAAGGGCAAGTGACCGGAAACGAGAGGAGTTACTTTTCAAACTAAAACATGCAATTCACAAGACAGAAAAAACCAAGACAAGACATCCCTCACCGCGGTGTGACAGATCACTGCAAACTCATGCATTCTTCGACTAAGCTCCCATTGGACTGTAGTGTGAGATGCATGAATTTCTCGTCGTTTCGTAAAATCTTGCACCCTTCCACTCTTTTTGGTCATCTCTCTCTCGAGGAACTCTGAAGAAACGTTTATCCTTTTCGCGGTTGAAACGGTTCGAAAACAACGCAAGCATAGGGCATTTCTCTTCGAAAAAGGCTAAACGGCACCAAGTACCCATTGAGAACAGAGCTAGCTTGACCACCACGCATATGGGCGGGACGTGAGCAGGACGTCATTTTGAATCCAGCCACATGATAGTGACAATAAGCACATTACAGTGATTCATTCAAAACATTTATATTTTCAAAATACAACACAATGCAAAACATAGTAATTCAGGTAACATGACTGTGCTATCATAGTTGAAATGTTTCTTAGATTAACAGAAAAAAAAAAAATGTATAAAACTTACTTTTGGCTTTCATATGGCCCATAGAAGGTCTGAATGACGCAACTTCCCGTGGACCATGTGACTTGTGGATTGCTGTGTAACAGAGCTGAGCGACAGTTCAGGGAATTTTAACTTTAATTTTTTTTTTTTTAAGATTATAGAGTATAGTTTGTATAAGGAGTAAAACACATATTTAAAAAAAAATAGAGATAGCCTTTCTAAAGGATTAAAATTAAAGTTAAAGTACCACTGATTGTCACACACACACTAGGTGTGGTGAAATTTGTCCTTTGCATTTGACCCATCCCCTTGTTCACCCCCTGGGAGGTGAGGAGAGCAGTGGGCAGCAGCGGTGGTGATTTTTTGGTGATTTAACGCCCAATTCCAACCCTTGATGCTGAGTGCCAAGCAGGGAGGTAATGGTAATGGTAATGCTGTTTTCCTAGTGTTCAAGGTAGTTTTAGGTACCGTATTTTTCGGACTATAAGTCGCAGTTTTTTTCATAGTTTGGCCGGGCTCCAGTGCGACTTATATATGTTTTTTTCCTTCTTTATTATGCATTTTCGGCAGGTGCGACTTATACTCCGGTGCGACTTATACTCCGAAAAATACGGTAAATAATTAATTAATTAATTAGTTAAGTTTAATAAATTTATTTTATTATTTATGCAATCTAATCAGATCAATGTGCTAGACACTTTACTTAATAATGACATTTATTTTACAGTTAATTTCATTGTGCAATTATACATTTTATATCCTGGTAATGCCAATAGCAGCCATTAGGTGGAATGGCCCACATGACAACATTAAAATATTCAAAACAAATATGCTGTCTGCATATGTTTATAACTGTTCTTTACATGAGCATGTTTTTATTTGAATTATACTTTAATATTTAACAGGAGATGGTATTGATTTTTTATTATACGGATACATGACCAGTACACAAAAAACAAATATTTAAGCTGCTTACATATTGGAATTTTGGAGGAAACATGGATGAGATAAATGGAAACATGAATCAATATATTAAACAATGATATTCTATTTGCAACAAATTGATAATGTGGTCCTACTCCTCCAATGAAGTCAGTAATTGTCATCGTTACCATTGTGTTAGTGGATTTCTCTAAGCAGTCAAAAAAGTCGCATGAAGTCGAGCAATTTAACTTTTGACCTCTTCAACATAAAGTTATGATCCAAAAAAAACCTCATTGGTCAGTCTGCTGCTGCACACAGTGACAAGACTGGAGTTCAAAGCAAACAGTCAAATAAAAGGTAGAGCATGCAAAAGTGTTGATTATGATAGTTTTGCTCATGCCAGTTGTGCTCAAGTATGCACTGAAGTTATATTTACAAAGATCCTTTGTGTGGCTTGCTGCCTCTGTTGTAATCAATCCAAAGGTGGTCATAGTGCGTCGCAGAGGTTTTGGCCTTGCGACCCACACAGAGGACACTGTCAGCTAGTATCAGCATTATTACGTGTGAAGGGGGGAAAAGGGGAAGAGGTGAAGGATGAGAAGAGAAGAGAAATAGAAATCTCAACTTAATTAATCGTAGCAAGGACACACAGATGTCCCAAAACATAATCTTTGTACATAGAATGGACACTTTCACAGCCACAACATAAACTGCAAAATATGATCCAATACAAGCCATTCTGCACTGCAAGTGGGTTAACATTTTGCAGATTAATAATGAAGTTCCCTGTTATTTTTGACATCCTTTTACAGTAGTACCTTAATATATGAGTTAAATGGTTCTGTGACAGAGCTCTTAACTCAAAACTAGGGATGTCCGATAAATGCGTTAAAATGTAATATCGGAAATTATCGGTATAGTTTTTTTTATTATCGGTATGGTTTTTTTTTTTTTCTTTTTTGTTTTTTTTTAATTAAATCAACATAAAAAACACAAGATACACTTACAATTAGTTCACCAACCCAAAAAACCTCCCTCCCCCATTTACACTCATTCACATAAAAGGGTTGTTTCTTTCTGTTATTAATATTCTGGTTCCTACATTATATATCAATATATAGCAATACAGTCTGCAAGGGATACAGTCCGTAAGCACACATGATTGTGCGTGCTGCTGGTCCACTAATAGTACTAACCTTTAACAGTTAATTTTACTAATTGTCATTAATTACTAGTTGTTAACTAGTATATAACTGTTTTTATATTGTTTTACATTATTTTTTATTCAAGAAAATGTTTTTAATTTATTTATCTTATTTTATTTTATTTTTACCTTATCTGCACCATACCTGGTTGTCCAAATTAGGCATAATAATGTGTTAATTCCACGTCTGCATATCGGTATCGGTAATTAAAGAGTTGGACAATATCGGAATATCGGATATCGGCAAAAAGCCATTATTGGACATCCCTTCTCAAAACACGATCTCAAATCAACGTCTACCATTGAAATAAATTAAAAATCAATTTAATTGGTGCTTGGCCCCAAAACAGAAAATAGTTTTATGATTATTGCAATATTTACCTTGGAGAGTGGACTTCTACTGTTTCTCCTTCAAGCTGCTTCTCCGGCAAACACCATCAGCATCTTCTCCATATTTTCATGGATAAATGTCCGACGCTTAGGTATCTTTCAACGTCGTTGGCTCGCGTTAGACTCATTGTGCTTCAGTATGGTGCAGACTAGCAGTGATACGCTCCGACCTCTTTCCAAAGCCTTCACGTTTTTGATGATTTTTTTTCCATTACATTCAATGACCATCATCCACTTCTTTTTCCCAGCGCTGTCCTTCACACTCACTTTCTTCCTTCCCCTGGTTGGAAAAATAAATGTATGTCTGTCTCTAGCTATAAGCTAATGCTCGCGGGTAAGACCAGATGTTTGGGGCGGATCTTACGGGGTTCACTGTGACATTTGCTATGCCAGCTAATGGCGGGGATGCTTGTAACTCACATGTTTGCTTGTAACTTAAAGCGAGAGACAGCTTTTATGTCAAAACACTCTTAAGTTGAGGTACCACTGTAGTTTTAACTATCTGCGCACATTTTTTTTTCTGCACAAATAATAACTTTGCTTCTGTGTATACCAGTCTTAGATGGAAAGATGAGACTAGTAACACAACTTCCAGCAATGTGGTCCACTGTGTGTTGCTACACAACGTGGTTTTGTTTCTATTTTGGGGTGTGCGCCCGTCCAGTTGCAGCCATTGCTGCTCATCACAGCTCTCAAATGCAACCCCCATCCCCCAGTGCCCATATACTTTTGAGTCACAGACACGCAGCATGCATGCACAGTCGCGCATTCATGCTGCTGCACACTTGACAGCAGGCTGCAAAGAAAGAGAGAGACAGTGAGAAAGGAGACGCGTCCTTGAACACTTGGACATACAGTACAGGAGCTACAGTACTTTATTATTCGAATTATTCTGGACAGAATGTTTGAGTAGAGCTGCTTTTCCATATATATATTTTTTTCAGTTCAGTCATTATTTAGTCCAGCTATGAATACAACAGTGACGTGCAGTCAGGGGAGGCAGGTGAGGCGGGGCCTCACGTGCCATCATGGAAAGAAAAAAAATTTAAAAAGAAAAAAATATATATAAATTGTTATATGTATCCAGTGATTATACTATAAAGTTATTTTCCATTTAACTTCACCAGTTTTAGATTATTTTTTCATTCAAAATCGCTGAATTTTCAAATTTGCCGTGAGAGATGGTGCGGTGATCAGCAGGCAGTTGAGGCACGTCACTCAGTTGTACCTCAACATGGATTGCGCAATGACTCGGCTAACTGCTGGCCTGCTGTGCAGTGAGACCGTATTGCTATATGAATTATATTATACATTTCCATAATTTAGTTAGCTGAGGTATATCATGTTCAGTGTATTTTGTCAACAACTGTATGTGTGTAAACTATTTCTTGTGCTGAGCAATCATAAAACTGCTGCGAAGACGCACTGTGTGAGGCTCGCAGTAATCCCGCCTCCTGGTGGTAGAGGGCGGTAGTGATCCCAGGGAGCATTTCTGCGACTACTCGGCTGCAGAAGAAGTGACAACAAGCAGCAACAGTTAGCAGTGATCGTTTATTTTTTCCTCTTGCCTGGACTATTAACATGGAGGATTACATATCTAAAATAAAACAGTTTTCTAAACTGGACTTTCAATCGAAGCAGGAGGTAATACTTGAAGGAAGATCTCCATCGAGACAGAGAGATTTTTAAAACTGAAGAAAGATAAGGAAGACTTCTATAAACAAGTTATTGATGCTTTTGTTCAAAAGGAGCTGCGCATGGACTTCATTTATAAGTAAAGGTAAAACCATAATAACGTTTTTTTTTTTAATTAAATGTGCTTTTTTGTGTGCTAAAGTTTGTATGTGTAAAGTTAAAGTTAAGTTAAAGTACCAATGATTGTCACACACACTATGTGTGGTGAAATTTGTCCTCTGCATTTGACCCATCCCCTTGATCACCCCCTGGGAGGTGAGGGGAGTAGTGGGCAGCAGCGGGGCCGTGCCCGGGAATCATTTTTGGTGATTTAACCCCCAATTCCAACCTTTGATGCTGAGTGCCAAGCAGGGAAGAATGCTGGTATGAGCTTTTAAACATAACCCGTTAACTGCTGCCAATCAAATGGTGAATAAGATACTCTTTAGGGTTCATATGTTTGTAAATCTGACTGTGATAAAGTCAGTGCCTCACCAGCCATCAACCTCACCGCACATCACTGGAATAAAAAATGTTTGGCTGTTATTTAATTCCAGTATCTCTCTCTTTCTTTCTCTTTTCTCCCTTTCCTTACATCCCTACATGTGTTACCTCCGATCATCTTCCCACCGAAAACCCTAAACTCAACACACAATTGCATTTCAACCTCACTTTCACCATCACCATCGCATCCAGAGTCCCGGCCTGGATGTTGACGAGAACGGTACATTGGACCTGAGTATGAGCAAGCGTCTGTGCAGCGGCGCGGGGGACTCTGTGCTCACCCCTCTGGAGCCCATGTCCCCCCAGAGGCAAGCGGCTCTGCTGGGCTCCCGCTGCTACGGCATGGGGGACGCTGCCGACTGCTGGGACCTGCCAGTTGACTACACCAAGATCAAACACATAGATGATGACGACAAAGAGGTAAATGAAAAAAATACAGAAAAAGTTATTTATTACTGTGCAAATGATTGTGCTGGGTGGTACTTAATCTTAAGAATGTTTTCAGATAAGAGCTGTCCCTCAACTAATTGTTATGCTTTAAGTTACAAGCAAAAATGTGAGTTACAAACATCCCCGCTATTGGTTGGTGTAGCACAGGGGTCGGGAACCTTTTTGGCTGAGAGAGCCATGAAAGCCAAATATTTTAAAATGTATTTCCATGAGAGCCATATAATATTTTTTAACACTGAATACTAGAGATGTCCGATAATATCAGACTGCTGATATCGGCTGATAAATGCTTTAAAATGTACTATCGGAAATTATCGGTTTCAAGTATATCGGTATCGGTTTCCAAAAGTAAAATTTATGACTTTTTAAAACGGCACTGTACGGAGTGGTACACGGATGTAGGGAGAAGTACAGAGCGCCAATAAACCTTAAAGGCACTGCCTTTGCGTGCCGGCCCAGTCACATAATATCTACGGCTTTTCACACACACAAGTGAAAGCAAGGCATTGTTGGTCAAAAGCCATACAGGTCACACTGAGGGTGGCCGTATAAACAACTTTAACACTGTTACAAATAAGCGCCACACTGTAAACCCACACCAAACAAGAATGACAAACACATTTCGGGAGAACATCCGCACTGTAACACAACATAAACACAACAGAACAAATACCCAAAACCCCTTGCAGCACTAACTCTTCCGGGACGCTACAATATACCCCTGCGCTAACCCTCCCCTCCCCCCCACCTCAACCCCGCCCACCTCAACCTCCTCATGCTCTCTCAGGGAGCGCATGTCCCAAATTCCAAGCTGCTGTTTTGAGGCATGTTAAAAAAAAAAAATGCACTTTGTGACTTCAATAATAAATATGGCAGTGCCATGTTGGCATTTTTTTCCATAACTTGAGTTGATTTATTTTGGAAAACCTTGTTACATTGTTTAATGCATCCAGCGGGGCATCACAACACAATTAGGCATAATAATGTGTTAATTCCACGACTGAAAATATCGGTATCGGTTGATATCGGTATCGGTAATTAAGAGTTGGACAATATTGGAATATCGGCTATTGGCAAAAAAGCCATTATCGGACATCTCTACTGAATACAACTAAATGTGTGCATTTTTAAGTAAGACCAACATTTGTACAGTATAATAAGTCTCTTATTCTTTTTAATAACATTGTTATTCTGAAGGTAACCAATAATAAATTAAATACTTAATTACCATTAATGCGACTTCTGGTGCTGCATGGTTTTGCTGATGGCTTTGTAGTCGTTATTTTTAACAATGTGATTACCAGCGGAATTATTCATTACTTATCGTGTTAAGCAATGTCATCTAAGATTTGTCTGAGAGCCAGATGCAGTCATCAAAAGAGTCACATCTGGCTCTAGAGCCATAGGTTCCCTACCCCTGGTGTAGCAAATGCCACAGCGAACGGATAAGTTAAAGTTAAAGTACCAATGATTGTCACACACACACTAGGTGCAGTGTAATTATCCTCTGCATTTGACCCATCACCCTTGATCACCCCCTGGGAGGTGAGGGGAGCAGTGAGCAGCAGCGGTGGCCACACCCGGGAATTATTTTTGGTGATTTAACCCCCAATTCCAACCCTTGATGCTGAGTGCCAAGCAGGGAGGTAATGGGTCCCATGTTTATAGTCTTTGGTATGACTCGGCCCGGGTTTGAACTCACGACCTACCTATATCAGGGCGGACACTCTAACCACAAGGCCACTGAGATCCGACCAAAACATCTGGTTTTACGACTGGTCGACATAACTTTGTTTTTCCAAACCGGAAGGAAGAAAGTGAGTGTAAATGACAGTGCCAAGAAGAAGAAGCTAATGATATCCATTTAATTAAAGAAAATAATCTTTAAAAACATGATCAACCGTGTCGCTAGTTAACTTGGCAAAGCAATTGGAGCGTATCACTGCTAGTCTGCATCATACTGAAGCAGAATGAGTCTAACGCCAGTTAAGGATGTTAAACATATCTGAACAGCAGACATGTATCCATGAAAATATGAAAAGCTGCTGATGGTGTGTTTGACAGAGAAGCACCTGGAAGGCCAGTAGAAGTCCACTCTCAAATGTTGTACATGATTCAATTCAGTTCACTTCGGTTTTATTTATTTATTTCATTCATAAAAATCAAACAAACAAATAAAAATAAAAATAAAACAATCAACACGACATTTAAGTAAATTATGAATGAAAATTAGCAGAAATAAATTAAAAAAACTTATATTAGTTTCCCCTTTTTTACAAATACAGCAATTGACAACTAAGCCATTTTTTTTTTTATTTTACAAAAATCTTTCCATTATCGTGATTTTAACTTTTTTTTAAGATTTCAATTGTTTTATTCCACCATCAAGTTTGTTCCATAAACTAACAACTCTGATTGACATACTTATTTCCATTATCAATGTTCTAAATGTAGATTTATTAAAGATCTCCGTTTCTTTCAGATTATAATTACTTTCTCTTTTTTACAAATCTGTTTTAAATATTGTTTGGTAGATTTGTTGCATGTGTTTTGTATTAATGGATTTTTAGGATATTATACTCCACCATTTCATGAAATTGTAATACCTTTAACTGTTTGAACATTGGCTTTGTGGGTTCCCTGTATGCATTTCCAGTAATGATTCTTACAGCTATTTTCTGCAGAAGGAAGAATGTATTTAAATATGTTTTACAGGCACTACCCCACACTTCATTACAGTATGTTAGATATGGAACAATCAGCGAGTTATACAAAATATACAATGCTTTTTGATTTAGCAATTCCTTCACTTTCTGTAAAATAGCAATAGTTTTAAATACTTTAGTCTTATTATCATTTATATGTGATTTCTATGACAAATGTTCATCAATCATACACCCAAAAACTTGATCTCTTGTGTTCTTTGAAACTGAACTCCTTCGACATATAATGAGCCATCCACACTTGTCCTCATATTGCAAGAAATCATACATTTCGATTTACTAGTATTCATGGATGATAATCTATTTACATCAAACCATCTTTTAATCTTGATTAGTTCATTTCAACCCCATCTAACACATCTGTAATATTTGATTCTGAATAAAATAAGGTTGTGTCATCCGAAAAAGAAAAACGTTTAAACTAGGGATGTCCGATAATGGCTTTTTTGCCGATATCCGATATTCCGATATTGTCCAACTCTTAATTACCGATACCGATATCAACCGATACCGATATATACAGTCGTGGAATTAACACATTATTATGCCTAATTTGGACAACCAGGTATGGTGAAGATAAGGTCATTTTTATTAAAAAAAAAAATAATAATAAAATAAGATAAATAAATTAAAAACATTTTCTTGAATAAAAAAGAAAGTAAAACAATATAAAAACAGTTACATAGAAACTAGTAATTAATGAAAATGAGTAAAATTAACTGTTAAAGGTTAGTACTATTAGTGGACCAGCAGCACGCACAATCATGTGTGCTTACGGACTGTATCCCTTGCAGACTGTATTGATATATATTGATATATAATGTAGGAACCAGAATATTAATAACAGAAAGAAACAACCCTTTTGTGTGAATGAATGGGGGAGGGAGGTTTTTGGGTTGGTGCACTAATTGTAAGTGTATCTTGTGTTTTTTATGTTGATTTAATAAAAAAATAAAAAATAAAAAAATGATACCGATAATAAAAAAAACGATACAGATCATTTTCGATATTACATTTTAAAGCATTTATCGACATCTCTAATTTAAACAGTTTGTAAACTATGGTAATATCGTTGCCGTACATGAGAAACAGTATTGGTTCAAGGACTGGTCCTTGTGGTACTCAACTAACATTATGTAAGGCAGACTTCCAATTGTTAACTTCCACAAACTGTTTTCTGTCCTTCAGGTAACTTTTGACCCACTCATTAGCCTCTCCTCTTATTCCAGATTTGTAAAGTTTGTCCAATAATAACTTATGATCGAGCGTTTTGAAGATCTACGAAAATACTTACTAAATATTGTTTTGTAACTATTGCAGATGAAATGTATTCTACCAAATTAATTATAGCTGTTGTTGTTGTGTGATTGGGACAAACCCCATATTGACTATTACTTAAAATGTTATATATATATATATATATATATATATATATATATATATATATATATATATATATATATATATATATATATATATATATATATATTGATACATTTATTTTACCTGAGAGAAAAACAATTCTCTAAGATCTTTGAGAAATGTGGCAGCAGTGCTATTGGTCTGTAATTTGAGGACTGGTGTTTGTTTCCATCTTTGTAAAGGTGTATTACTTTAGCAATTGTTATATGATGTAGAAATATCCCTTTCATGAATGATAAATTACAAATGGTTTGATAACTAAATCTATGATGCTCTTTATAAATGTCATATTCATGTCTACATAATCATTTGAGGTCTTATTTGGACACTGCTTCAGAGTTTGTAATATTTCAATCTTTTCTACTTTATCAAGAAAGATTCTGTTTATGTTATCTGTTATAGTTTCTCCAGTTTTTTTTTTTTTTTTTTGTCCTGTCCAGCTACTCAGGCAAATCATATTGTTGATGCAGATGCCCGTATTTGCTGTACAGATTTACTTACTTAGTTTCTCCAGTTTTATCATCAACTTCAATTGTTGGTATTCGTTCAGCCAAGGTAGGGCCGATTTTTACAAAAAAAATATTCAAATCCTTTACAATATAATTTTATCTAACATCTTTATTATCTTTGTTGAAATTATTTAGAATTTTAAGTTGTGCTTTTTCCTTTTTTTAATTATTATTTAATTATGTCATACAACTACTGTAGTGGTATGTAGTATATTCTATGGTATAGTTTTTATAAAAAAATTTAAATCTGAAAGTTAGTTTTTTCTTCTTAAAAGACATGTTACTTGTTGAAATGTTTGTGTTCTCGAGGACCACGCACCAGTTAAATTAATTTCAATGGAGGACGTAACAAGCCTTTTAAAAAGAAAAACTGACTTTTAAATAAGAAGTACTGTTTGAAGAATAATACAATAGAATTCAGTACAAACTGCAGTATTTTTCGGAAGTAATGTAGTAAAGATATACAGCATTTACTTTGGTGAAGAGACTAATGCGGTGTCTCCTTTGGCTACTTGACTGATGATTTCAAAGCAAGTTATCCGTAAAAGTGTACCCTGTAAAAATTACAATAGATTTTTATGTGGTACCGTTTTTCAATTTACAGTATGTGTGCAAACAAAACAAACAGATTTTACAGAAGAAAAAAAAGAAGCTTTTGTAACCTGAAACCTGTTGTGAAAAGTTGTTTTTATATTCCAAATGATATATTAAAGGCCTACTGAAATGCGATTTTCTTATTTAAACGGGCATAGCAGGTCCATTCTATGTGTCATATTTGATCATTTCGTGATATTGCCATATTTTTGCTGAAAGGATTTAGTAGAGAACATCGACGATAAAGTTCGCAACTTTTGGTCGCTGATAAAAAAGCCTTGCCTGTACCGGAAGTAGCAGACGAGTAGCGTGACGTCACAGGTTGTGGAGCTCCTCACATCCGCACATTGTTTACAATCATGGCCACCAGCAGCGAGAGCGATTCGAACCGAGAAAGCGACGATTTCCCCATTAATTTGAGCGAGGATGAAAGATTTGTGGATGACGAAAGTGAGAGTGAAGGACTAGAGGGCAGTGGGAGCGATTCAGATAGAGAAGATGCTGTGAGAGGCGGGTGGGACCTGATATTCAGCTGGGAATGACTAAAACAGTAAATAAACACAAGACATATGTATACTCTATTAGCCACAACACAACCAGGCTTATATTTAATATGCCACAAATTAATTCCGCATAACAAACGCCTCCCCCGTCCCGTCCATATAACCCGCCAATACAACTCAAACACCTGCACAACACACTCAATCCCACAGCCCAAAGTATCGTTCACCTCCCCAAAGTTCATACAGCACATATATTTCCCCAAAGTCCCCAAAGTTACGTACGTGACATGCACATAGCGGCACGCACGTACGGGCAAGCGATCAAATGTTTGGAAGCCGCAGCTGCATGCGTACTCACGGTACCGCGTCTGCGCATCCAACTCAAAGTCCTCCTGGTAAGAGTCTCTGTTGTCCCAGTTCTCCACAGGCCAATGGTAAAGCTTGACTGTCAGTCTTCGGGAATGTAAACACTGAAACACCGGCTGTGTTATCCGGCACAACAGTCAGGGGGTGCATTCTACGGCGGGGGTGCGTTATCCGGCACAACACCTGCCGCAATACACCGCTTCCCACCTACAGCTTTCTTCTTTGCTGTCTCCATTGTTCATTGAACAAATTGCAAAAGATTCACCAACACAGATGTCCAGAATACTGTGGAATTTTGCGATGAAAACAGACGACTTAATAGCTGGCCACCATGCTGTCCCAAAATGTCCTCTACAATCCGTGACGTCACACGCTCACGTCATCATACCGAGACGTTTTCAGCAGGATATTTTGCGCGAAATTTAAAATTGCACTTTAGTAAGCTAACCCGGCCGTATTGGCATGTGTTGCAATGTTAAGATTTCATCATTGATATATAAACTATCAGACTGCGTGGTCGGTAGTAGTGGGTTTCAGTAGGCCTTTAAGGATTGTGTTGAATTGTAAATTGTTTCTGAATCAAATCGTCAACTCGAGATTCGGAATTAAATCATGAGTTGTAAGATTCTCATCTCTCAGCCATTTATCATATCACACATAACTCACGGGGTCTGCCGGAGAATAAGAAGACTCAGTGTTGCCAATTTAGCGATTCTATTTAGCGAGTAATCAGAATCTCCTCGATTCTCTTTTGCACACAAAAAAGTGACTGCGGAGAGACTTTGGCAGACTCCTAAACAAAAGCATGTTCCGCTCTTCTCAACAAGCTGCGAGTGCTGGATTTATAATTGCAAGGTGTTCCACTAATGTCGCCTATTTAATTTGATCGTGTTAAAGGTAACCGCTCATGTTGCACCACACTTCACAAAAATAAGTAGGACAAGCAGAGCTCAAGTATTTATTATTTCCTTAACAAGATGGCGATGAACACAAATAGCAACAATAATGAGAAGCTATATGACACATTCTTCCATAGACTTTCCAGCGTGATTTAGATGTTATGGAGGTGGGGTTTTTTTTTGGTGTTGTTGTTTTTCCAGACAGTGCAGTTGGCATGCTTCACTCAAGGCTGTCTGTGTTTGAGCTCCATCCCCCTCTCATCGCACATTGTGTCTCCTCCTCAAACATTTGCATCGATGTCTGATTGTCTTCCGGGTTTCTTGCCTGCTGTCTGGCTTGCTGTTAAATTAGAAAACCACTCAACAAGTCATAGTTGGGACTTTCTGAGATGGCCTAATGGATCTGAAAGTTAATTGATGTCAGCATTACAGTATATGCTCAGTTAGTGTTATGTTACCCACATCACACTGCTGCTTTTTTTTTTTTTTTTTTACATTTTGCTCTTCTCTGAGATGAATTATGCAAAGTAGCACCTTGGGAAAGAGTCGGAATAGCTCATCTCATCAAAGAGCTGCTGGAAATCAATGCACGACTGCTGGGTGCATCTGTCGATGTGCACAGACACCCCAGTGTGCAGTATGTGTGTGTGTGGAGGGGACAAGAAACTGTGTGTGTGTGTGTGTGTGTGTGTGTGTGTGTGTGTGTGTGTGTGTGTGTGTGTGTGTGTGTGTGTGTGTGTGTGTGTGTGTTTTCTTGTATTTCTACCCTTCTTGAGACATCAACAAGGAAAAGTACCTTCCATATGAGGACCGGTGAACAAGTGAGAAACCAAAATTATGGTCCCAATACGGTAAACCATTGCATCTTATAGAGAATGTCTCATTTGCACCCCTGGTGGTGAAATCTATCAAAATTAGGGTGGTCCCAAAAAGGAGGGATTTTTCAAATTGACTGTGTGTCACTTTTAAAAGTGCTCCCCCTCTGGTCAACATATGAAATAACAAGTGTGTGTAAGAAATTGAAATGCGCCCCCTTTGGCCAAAATTGGAAAAAATATATATATATAAAAAAATTATATAGAGACATACTGCACTAATTTGAAGTAAATAATGAAGATTAAAAAACAATTACAATCAAAAAAATTAAATAAAAAAGATAATTAACTAAAAGCAGTCTTTTTCTCAAAATGCGTCAACTTTTTTCTTATAAAATTGGGCACAATTTCTCATATGCTTTCTGTTTCTGTAATATTGCAATATTTTCTCGTAAACTTATTGCTTTTTTATGTAAAATTATTATTTTCTAATGCAAAATGGTGACGTTTGTCATATCAATTTCTGACCTTTATCACAGTATTGCCAATTTTTTTGTTGCTCTTGTAAAATACTGACATAAAATTCTTACTTTTGTCATAATTTTGCCAAGTAAAATTCCGATTATTATCATAGTATTGCCAACATTTTAAAATGTTCTTATAAAATTGTGACTTTTGTCAAGTAAAATTACCACTCTTTTCATAAAATTGCCAACATTTTAAGCTTTTCTTGTAAAATTCCAACTTTTATCGTAATATTGCACGAATGTTCAGTTTTTCTTGTCAAATTTTGACTCGCGTTGAGTAAGATTACGACTTTTATTATAATACTATGGGTAGGCATTTTTCAGAGGTCTCAAGAAGGTTACAAATACAAGAACATGTGCCTGTGTGTGTGTGTGTGTGTGTGTGTGTGTGTGTGTGTGTGTGTGTGTGTGTGTGTGTGTGTGTGTGTGTGTGTGTGTGTGTGTGTGTGAGATCCCAAGTTAGCCTACTTTTTTTGCTTCGCGGGCCTGCATGTGTCATTGACTGCACTTCCCCTCCTTTTGATTGGAGGAGCTGCATGACCCAGCTTGTGGTAGGTGGGCAGCAATTTGGGGTCATTTCTGAACCTGTCTATTCATAAGCAATACTGTACTTACACTGCAGGCATGGGAGAAAGGAGAGGGAATTGCATCAACTGCCCTGCTTGCACACTGCAGACAAAACACAGTCTCATGTATGCCCTTTAAAGCAGGCTGACACGACACGGTATTGCCATCTGGCGGTAGAATGGGGCATTACAATGACAAGGCAGACAACTCCCTCAACAATATATATCTGCATTGATGAGCAGAATAAGTAATTACACATGTATCAACATGTGTTTGCCCGTGTATGAAATAAATTGAGGATGTGGATGGCAATAATGTACATATAAGTATTCCATAGCCACCAACTCACAATTAAAAACAAGATGGTTTTTGCATGCAGCTGGTAATGTTTTCCAAATTTCTATGGAAAAAAACTTTAATATGGTTTCAAATTTTTTAAATGGTATTAACATACCTAAATTATGTGATTGTAAACCAGTTCCCCCTTGCATGTATACACATACTTCATTGTATCGGGTGTGATAACCTGGAAGCACAGTAGGTGTCGCACTCCATGGTCAGAAAGTTCACAATCTTTGCATGTTTATGTCTTTGTTTCATCAATAATGTGTTTGCTTAACCAATTGTTACTATAACAATCTACAAGGTTAATATAGTTGGCTTCTGTTTCTTCCCCTCTATTTATCTGCTTTCTTTTGTATTTCAAGTTATCATTACGTATATGTATTTTTGCATTTGAACAATTGTATTGTTGATAATAGAGGTAATTATTGTTATTATTCATTATCAATAGCGCTATTTCTATTGGTATTTGTATTGCTCATTTGTAGTGTAATAATGCTCATTGTCATTTCTGTATTATTATTCATTTCACTTGCTATCACTTTTACCATCATATTTGTACATATCCTTTTTAAAAAGTTAAAGTACCCATGATTGTCACACACACACTAGGTGTGGCGAAATTATTCTCTGCATTTGACTCATCACCCTTGATCACCCCCTGGGAGATGAAGGGAGCAGTGAGCAGCAGCGGTGGCCGCGCCCGGGAATAATTTTTGGTGATTTAACCCCCAATTCCAACCCTTGATGCTGAGTGCCAAGCAGGGAGGTAATGGGTCCCATGTTTATAGTCTTTGGTATGACTCGGCCGGGGTTTGAACTCACGACCTACCGATCTCAGGGCGGACACTCTACTTGCTGATGTTGTTCTGTTGTTGTTGTTGTTATTGTTATTGTTGTGTTTGCTATTTTAATTGTCTGTCTGTCTTATCCCCCTCTTGTCCCTGCAATTTCCCCCTCTGTCTTCCTTTTTTTCTCTTTCTATCCCCTCCTGCTCCGGCCCGGCTGCACCAAATGATAATATAAATCCATTTAATAAAGTCAAATACAAATAAGGCAACAAGAGAAGTATCCTACACTTCTCTTTTGTAAAGTAAATGTGTACAGCCGATATGGGCATCAACATCAACTATATGATTTGTCTAAGTAGCTGGACAGGACAAAAAAGAAAAATAAATGTGTTTGTCAAGAGTTCGAATCAGTGGCATCTTTAGGCTTTTTTGTGAGACTGGGGAAGTAAATGTAAAATATACTTAAACCCCTAAATTATTTGGTGTTTTTTGGTTGTTTTGCATACAAAAGTTCTGCTTTGTTTTACAAAATAGTGTCAACAAAAATGCCGATAGACAATAGAAAAGTTGCAAGAATATGGGTTTTATTCATACAGCCTATCATTATTCATTTAAATATGATTATAAATATGTCAAGTTGCTATTTACTTGTTAATGTAAGGTAGAAATGAGCTAACTTGTCTTTGATAAATGGATAATAATAATAATAATCATACATCCATCCATTTTTTTCTACCGCTTCTCTCTCTCTGAGTCACGGGGGAGCTGGAGCAGCTGAATTAATACATATTTTTAAAATCATTATTAGTGCTTCTATTGAGTGATAAGCCTACCCTGTCTTTAAAAACAAATGACGCCTCTGTTTTCAACTTTAATCTAGGACAGGGGTCGGGAACCTTTTTAGCTGAGAGAGCCATGAAAGCCAAATATTTTAAAATGTATTTCCGTGAGAGCCATGTAATATTTTTTAACACTGAATACAACAAAATGTGTGCATTTTAGAGTATAATAAGTCTCTTATTCTTTTTAATAACATGGTTATTCTGAAGCTAACCAATAATAGATCAAATACTTCTTACCATTAATGGGACTTCTTGAACAGGTGCGGTAGAAAACGAATGGATGGATTAAAATGCATGAGAATGTTTTATATTTTGAACATTATTTTAAACACTGTGAATACCAGCGGAATTATTCATTACTTATGGTGTTAAGCAATGTCAGCTAAGATTTATCTGAGAGCCGGATGCAGCCATTGAAAGAGCCACATCTGGCTCGAGAGCCATAGGTTCCCTCCCCCTGATCTAGGGTCTTCGAATGCAGTATGTGCTGTGAGATGCAAAAGTGAAACTAAACATAACATTGTTGGGTGGTGCCACAAATACATTTATTATTTGCTTATCTTTCTTCTATTCCCTCATCCTGGTTCCCTAATGTTGCTGTGTGTGAATGTGTAAAAGTGAGATTTGAAGACGTTATGATGTCTGTTTACCACTTTGCATTTGTGGAAGGGAGTGTTGGTTGTGTTACACATTCCCAATGTGATTCAAACAACCACATCATCGAACTTTGATTTTATTTGAACTTCTATTACGTCGTTATTTATAACTGACGGATTGAAATGAAAGAAAGAAATCCTAAAATCTTTACGAAAGCCAAGGTCGTGATTGTATGCCCCTCCTAGTGGTTGTGGACAGAGACAACCACTTTGAGTGCTCATACTCTGGTTTCTCCCCACAGTCCAAAATCATGTATTTAACAATAACACAAACTTTAAATTGCCCATCGGTGTGAGTGTAAATAGTTGTTTGTCCATAAGTGTCAGAGCTTTGATTGACTGGTGATCAGTGCAGGGTGTACACTGCTTCTCACCTTAAGCCAGTTGGGATCAGCAGGTTCAGTCTGTGAACAGGAGAAGCAGTGAAGAAGATGGATGGATGTATGGACTTGGCTGTGGGCCCATAGGCTGGAGAGGGTGGCAGGTTTTACCACTGCCGACCAGAATATACAGATAGGACATACTTGCCAACCTTGAGACCTCCGATTTCGGGAGGTGGGGGGGGGCGTGGTTGGGGGCGTGGTTAAGAGGGGAGGAGTATATTTACAGCTAGAATTCACCAAGTCAAGTATTTCATATATATAAGAAATACTTGACTTTCAGTGAATTCTATTTATATATATATATATTTATTATTATATATTATTTATTATTACTGAAATTCAAGTATTTCTCTTATATATATATATATATATATATATAAGAGAAATACTTGAATTTCAGTGTTCATTTATTTACACATATACACACACACAACACTCATTTACTCATTGTTGAGTTAAGGGTTGAATTGTCCATCCTTGTTCTAGTCTCTGTCACTATTTTTCTAACCATGCTGAACCCCCTCTCTGATGATGCATTCCGCTTCGTCTCCTTGTTGTGTGCGCAGTTGTGCACTGCACTCTCTAAAAGCCCTAGATGTTAATGTCACATATGCATGTACAGTAGATGGCAGTATTGTCCTGTTTAAGAGTGTCACAACATTGCTGTTTACGGCAGACGAACTGCTTTACGGTAGACGAAAACGTGACTGCTGTTGTGTGTTGTTGCCGCGCTGGGAGTACGTTAATGAAACTGCCTAACAACAAACCCACATAAGAAACTAAGAACTCGCCCTCGATCATTCTCCAGTTATAACGTCATTGGGCAGGCGCGCTGTTTATATTGCGGGAAAGCGGACGTAAAAACAGGCTGTCGACATGTCACTCAGGTCCGCCTGAATTTCGGGAGATTTTCGGGAGAAAATTTGTCCCGGGAGGTTTTCGGGAGAAGCGCTGAATTTCGGGAGTCTCCCGGAAAATCCGGGAGGGTTGGCAAGTATGAGATAGGAACTGGTAGTTTGAGAGTTGCCAGAGAGGTCTGAAGTCAGCTTCTTGATTACATTGTACTGTATGATAAAAAGCCTATACAGGATTTTATAAGGTAATTGTGTTAGAAATGTTTAGGGTCACAACCACTAAGGGACACGATCAAAAAGGTTCTGCCCATCGGTGCACCCATCAATTCTACATGAATAATGTACGGTAAATTACACTGCGGAAATGGCTACCATGCTGCATATAAAAAGGAAAGACAAAGAGTGTAGTTAAAGTTAATACTCATATGTATCATTACTAAATTTCCCTTGCTCTTCCCTTTCCTTCCCTGCACTTGTCTTCGGCAGGATGACCTGGACCCCTTCCAAGACCTGCTAGAAGACCGCTCTTACACCACAGATGTTAACATACCCAGTCCCAAGCCTAAATTTGCTCAGTGCAAAGAGAGTAAGAAGGACCTGATCACGTAAGAGCCCGCCTACAACCACATGTCTTCGCCATGTAAACTCCCATTTACATTGCTCCCCCCTCATCTAAGCTCCATTCACACCTTCCTTACTTGCCTTACTTACCATTCACTTCTACATCCATGCTGTTTTATTTAGCTTTATATTCTGCAATCCACAAATGTGTGGATTCGGACATCATCCGAATCCAAATTATAAATGAGCTCAGGAACCAGCGTCCCAACCACAAAATGAATCGCAAACAGTGAAGCTAAACTGGAAACAATGAAAATCAAACAACTTCTCAGGCCCCGTTTACACTATCCAGGGTAAATCACACCTAACCTTATTAGTGTCCACACACAACAATGCCATTGTTTAAGACCCCCGCCCCTCTCCGTCCGCCGACGCAACGCGACCTAACACGCATGCGTGGAAAATGCACACGTCATAGTCATCTCCAGTGTTGCTTTGTGTGTAAGTTCTTAAATTTAACTTATCTGAACAATATCCAGTGTTGTGGTATTTCAATTAACTGGAATCCAGTGTGCTGTGGGGCCCTATTGTAGTGAATCACACCTGAGCCATCATAAATTAATCAAATCTTTATTAGACACGTAAACAATGTAATAAAGAACATTTTACATCAATCAATCTAGGGATGTAAATATCTGGTCAGGACACTCCTCACTCTTTTGCCTTCACCCTCATTGTCCATTCCTTTTTGGTGACTTTATATACTCTGGACATAGACGTTGAGTCCGCGACATACATGGTGGACAATAACTGATACAGTCTGCTTTGCCAGTCCAAATTAATTCGCCGTTTTCCTTGACGACCAGGTAATACAAAGCACATGCTACCTTTTGTATCACATTCACGGGAGCTCGCATTCTCGTTGTCTCTCCTTCGACAAATGGACGAAGTTTTTCGCTAAGTAGAATCACAGCTGACATTCGAAAGTTCTCTTGCCGTCTGAGAAGTGTAGTATCCCAAAAAGGTATTCATGTGTGATTTCCACACATGTAGAAGAAGGAGAAACACGGGCATGTCCGGATGACTCGCCTTCATATTTCCAGTGGTTACCTCCGAGTTACGAAATCGCTTTATTATGAAGCTGGCTGTGGCCTGTTCTTTCTGACGTCACTTCACGTGTGGGCGTGGTCTTTCTGGCGTCACTTCCTCTCCGAACTCACTTTGTAAACGATCAATGAGCCCATACAAAGCTAAGTGCCGGAGATTCAAGAAATACACGGCGCACTTACCCGTGTAAAAATGTGTCCGAAGAGGGGAACCTTAAACGCTGGTTTAGTGTGGCTGAAACGGGTCTTAGGCTAAATAATTATTCCTTTAAGGCAGGGGTGTCAAACTCAAATACAGAGTGGGCCAAAATTGAAAACTGAACAAAGCCGCGGGCCAAGGTTGAACAAATTAACCTTTAACGTATTCTACAAGCTATCGTCACGTCCGCTTTTCATCCATTCTAACATCGTTCAGACCCAGTCACAAGATATGTGCGGCTTCTGTACGCAGACACGAGCGAATGCAATGCATACTTAATCAACAGCGATACAGGTTACACTGAGGGTGCCAGTATAAAAAACTTTAACACTGTTAGAAATATACGCCACGCTGTGAATCCACACCAAACAAGAATGACAAACACATTTCGGGAGAACATCCGCACCGTAACACAACATAAACACAACAGAACAAATACCCAGAATCCTTTGCAGCACTAACTCTTCCGGGACGCTACAAAATAAACCCCCGTTACCACAAAACCTCCCCCCACACACACACACACCTTGTAGCGTCCCGGGAGAGTTAGTGCTGCAAAGGGTTCTGGTTTGGTGTGGATTCACAGCGTGGCGTATATTTCTAACAGTGTTAAAGTTTTTTATTCGGCTACCCTCAGTGTAACCTGTATCGCTGTTGATGAAGTATGCGTTGCATTCTAATGTGTGCGCGTGCAGAAGCCGCACATGTTATGTGACTGGGCCAGCACTCGTTTGGCTGGCTGGCTGGCTGGCTGGCTGGCGGGCGTTTGGAAGACTCCCGGGAGGATCGGCGGGCCAGCTTTAGTGTTCATTTGATATCGCCTCAAGGGCCAAGTGACATTACACGGGGGGCCAAATTTGGCCCGCGGGCCAGAGTTTGACACCCATGCTTTAAGGGGTTAAACAACTTAGTGTAGACATGGCTTCAATCAACCCCTCTTTCTGTGATATTTACATTTTCTTTCTCCTTCCTTTTGGGCTCATAAATCTGTGTATTTTTCCTTTTGTCACTTAACAAGCAATTTTGCTTCACATCGAAGGTGTGACTTTGTTTTTCCCTGGTGGATCCTATAAGTCGACTTCTAATAATTGTTTTCAGTTTACCTTGACTATGCTGTCAAACATTAGTCTCGCTCTTATTTTAATAATGCTATAATATATGATAATATAATAACAATTAACAATAATAATAACCCAACTATTTAGAAGGTGTAGCAATTAAAGATGAAAGGGCTAGTTGCAGCTCGCAGTAGCTATTTATCACGTAGAAGAAGAAGATTTAAGCAGATTGGCTGTTTTGTATTCTGGAAAGTACTCTTGATCTTTCATCTTGTCAGCCATATTTTTTTTAAATAAAGTAGTCATAGGTGAGGTGAGGGAAACGATTCATTTCCAGATGCATCACGATTGGGACATAGATGATTTAGAATCGACGGACAAACATCCAAATTTAGATTATTTAAGTACCGTATTTTTTGGAGTATAAGTCGCACCGGAGTATAAGTCGCACCTGCCGAAAATGCATAATAAAAAAGGAAAAAAACATATATAAGTCGCACTGGAGCCGGCCAAACTATGAAAAAAACGGCGACTTATAGTCCGAAAAATACGGTATGTTAAATCAAGTCATTTGGACGGCTCTGAACCGTGGAACTACCACTGACACACACAAAGAAAAACACAACAGGAGGAGGAGATGAGAAGCCATGTTAACCGCTAAAATGGCTTGAATGTGACGTAGTGAAACGACAATAGGATAAGCGTATTTGAGGAGAGAGAATAATATGACAGCAATGTGAGCAATAGATATGATTGGGTAGATTTTACACACTTCTTTGAGTTGGGTGCTTACGATGAATATATAATGATATTATTATACAATATAATAATTAAAAATGGAGCAATTATAGATATATAATTGATTTTCTCTGCTTTTAATTGTAACTAATTTATGTTTTTTTATGGTATCTTGAATAGAAAGTATTTTGATGGCGCTACCTGCTGGGGGAAAAGAGGCTTGCAGATATGATGAACTCAATTCACTGAACATTTTCTAGCCGTTATATGCTTTGACAAGACATACTGTCGTGTAACTGCATGATTTGTAAATACGATACTGTATAGGCCTGATTGACTCAACTTGATAGCGCACAAAAACCTGATCGACCAAGCTTGTGCGCATGCGATTGTCTCTCTTAAAAGAGCAGATTAGAGTCCTCGTGTATGTACTGTATATGCAGAATATACAGTATGCTGATTGTTAGGATGCCAACAATACTTGGGGGACATGCATGTATACCGTATTTTTCGGAGTATAAGTCGCACCGGAGTATAAGACGCACCTGCCGAAAATGCATAATAAAGAAGGAAAAAAACATATAAGTTGCACTGGAGTATAAGTCGCATTTTTGGGGGAAATTTATTTGATAAAACCCAACACCAAGAATAGACATTTGAAAGGCAATTTAAAATAAATAAAGAATAGTGAACAACAGGCTGAATAAGTGTACGTTATAAGACACATAAATAACCAACTGAGAACGTGCCTGGTATGTTAACGTAACATATTATGGTAAGAGTCATTCAAATAACTATAACATATAGAACATGCTATATGTTTACCAAACAATCCGTCACTCCTAATAGCTAAATCCCATGAATTCTTATACGTCTAGTTTCTTACGTGAATGAGCTAAATAATATTATTTGATATTTTACGGTAATGTGGTAATCATTTCACACATAAGTCGCTCCTGAGTATAAGTCGCACCCCCGGTCAAACTATGAAAAAAAACTGCGACTTATAGTCCGAAAAATACGGTAATCATTTAGCACTCGCAATGTGATTTATCAAGCCCGAAACCGTTTTGCACCACTGTTTTGTGTCTATATTTGTCACATTTGGAATGTAAGTGCAAACTGGCACAGTTACGCACAAATAGTTGCGGAATTAAATATATGTTTGATAACTGTGAGAGTCATAAAGGTTTGAGTATCAAAAAGGGGGTACCCTTAACGTTGTTATTTGCGCTATTGCGAATAGTAGGGATCTACTGTATACCATATGTCAACTTACTACAGTATTTTAGATATGAATTGGGTGCATTCACATGAGTACAAGTACAATACAGTAACACAAGCTAGATTTAGTTTGGAGTCAACTTCCCTTGCAAATCCATCCATCCATCCATTTCTACCGCTTGTCCCTTTTTGCATTGTCAAATTTTTTTCAGTTTGTGTGACTTATGCTACAATTGTTGGAGATTCTTACTGTATAACTGTTATTGTTTTTTTTTGCTAATGTTGGGGTATATTTTTCAGCCTCTCAGGTTGTCCATTAGCTGATAAAAGTATTCGGAGTATGCTGGCCAACAACGCGCAAGAGCTCAAGTAAGGCTTGAAGATGACTTGTGTTTGTATGTTTTACAGATTTTTTTTTTTTATTTGCTTCAGATTCATTTTTGCCTATTTTAATATGCTGTAGTAATATTTTACCATTATATTAGATAATTACTACTGCTATTAGGGGTGTCTGCATACCAAAAATATAAGAATACTAAAACCACTTTTTATTTTTTTTGTTAGAAGACTTTAAAAAAATATACATATATATATATACATATATATATACATATATATATATATATATATATATATATATATATATATATATATATATATATGTATATATATATATATATATATATATATATATATATATATATATATATATATATATATATATATATTTTAAGACAAAATTCTTGCGTTGAAAATTAGTAATTAGTATAAAATACTAGTGAACGCAGAGATGTCATCAATTACATTTGTAGTACATATTTTAAACTGTAAAAAAAAATATTCACATATTACTTTGTACTCTGATTTATGAAGCTGTAATCATATTTAATATATAAGAAATAAAAATATATTTTAAATATATATGTACAATTACAATCCGAATGCCTTTTTTGTTTATACCTTTTGGGTCCATTCTCATGAAGATACTAGACCCTGAGCCCTTGTTGTGTTTTCTGCCCCAGGTGCCCGACACCAGGGTGCGATGGTTCGGGACATATCACTGGCAACTACGCCTCTCACAGAAGGTACAGTCTGCATCACAAAATATATATCAACTACTTTGTCCACTTTTATCGAAATATACAGTAGATCTTAATGTGGCCTACTTCTTGATCTTTGTAACACCTGTAACAATTGATGTGCAGTCTCTCAGGTTGTCCGCGTGCCAGGAAAAGCGGAATAAAGATCATCCACAGTAAAGAGAACAAGGAGGACCAAGAGCCAATCAGGTGAGCAAAGGACCCTCTTAAAATGTGCATTTGACTTTTCCCATTACAAAGGAGGAAAAAAAACAGTCGATTGGTCTTGGATGTGCGCTCATGGATGCAAAGATAAAGCCAACTTGAGAAGACATTAAGTTGCAGCTGCGATTCTGCAGTGTCTGATGATGTCCTGCAGAGCCACAAGGAGGGAAGAGAGTGAGTGGCAAGCATGAGAGGCAGGGAGAGATTGATTGGAACGTTACCTAAATCCCTCGGTGGGCTCTCGGAGCTCCTCCTGCAGCTAAATTGATTTTTGTGGTGGCGCAGAACACAAACAACACACTTGGGCCGTTCTCAAAGTAAATGTTCTGGTAGATTCTGGGGGTGATGTATTACTGTACAAGTGTTACTGCCACTATGATTAGCTGACATTGAAATGTACTTTACCACCACTTAATTCACATTCATTATATCGTTGGCTTATTTTATAACATCCGCTCCTTAATATGATATACATAAAGTGATGACATACTGTATCTCCATAATTTTATCTTTGGCTTCCCTGCCCACATCTCAACTAGCAGTCCACTGTATCATATTGACTCACTATTCACCCGTTTTGGTTATTTATTTAACATGTCCATAGTGAAATAACATAGTCGTGTGTTAAGTTAAAGTTAAAGTACCACTGATAGTCACACACACACTAGGTGTGGTGAAATTAACCTCTGCATTTGACCCATTCCCTTGTTCCACTCCCTGGGAGGTGAGGAGAGCAGTGAGCAGCAGCGGTGGCCACGCTCGGGAATCATTTTGGTGATTTAACACCCAACATACTTGCCAACCTAGAGACCTCCGAATTCGGGAGATGGTGGGGGGGTTGGGGGGGGGGGGGGGGGAACCCAGATGTTCTCCCGAAATGTGTTTGTCATTCTTGTTTGGTGTGGGTTCACAGTGTGGCGCATATTTGTAACAGTGTTAAATGATAAATGATAAATGGGTTATACTTGTATAGCGCTTTTCTACCTTCAAGGTACTCAAAGCGCTTTGACAGTATTTCCACATTCACCCATTCACACACTGATGGCAGGAGCTGCCATGCAAGGCGCTAACCAGCAGCCATCAGGAGCAAGGGGTGAAGTGTCTTGCCCAAGGACACAACGGACGTGACTAGGATGGTAGAAGGTGGGGATTGAACCCCAGTAACCAGCAACCCTCCGATTGCTGGCACAGCCACTCTACCAACTTCGCCACGCCGTCCCCCGCCGTGTTAAAGTTGTTTATACGGCCACCCTCAGTGTGACCTGTATGACTGTTGATCAAGTATGCTGGGCCGGCACGCTGTTTGTATGGAGGAAAAGCGGACGTGACGACAGGTTGGAGAGGACGCTAAAGGCAGTGCCTTTCAGTCACGCCCCTAATATTGTTGTCCGGGTGGAAATCGGGAGAAATTCGAGAGAATGGTTGCCCCGGGAGATTTTCGGGAGGGGCACTGAAATTCAGGAGTCTCCCGGGAAAATCGGGAGGGTTGGCAAGTATGACCCCCAATTCCAACCCTTGATGCTGAGTGCCAAGCAGGGAGGTAATGGGTCCCATTTTTATAGTCTTTGGTATGACTCGGCCGGGGTTTGAACTCACGACCTACCGATCTCAGGGCGGACACTCTAACCACAAGGAGGTGTGCTCGTGTAGAGATGGGTACCTTTCCAATGTGAACGATACAGGTACCAGGGAATCCATATCGTTACTCAACGGTACCAATTTTAGTCTTGATAAATTACTTTGGGCGTGCGGAATGATTGTGTTTGCATCTTCTGCCACTGTTGTGGGTGTTTTGATAATCAGCATATATTTTACATATTCATGAAGACATACACACTACATGGATTGCACTCCTTATAGTGCTCACTTAAGAGAACTTTTAGTAGAGCAGGCCCTTACTATTGTACTTATTACACACCAGCTGTTTGATTGTAACATGCATCTGAGTTGCAGTTTTCATTACCAAATTTAGAGGTGCTGGAATGGCCATGTCAAATCGCTAATTCTAATCAGTGGCATGTCTGTGGCATATCCGATGCAAATTAGCATCGAGCTGGCGCATATTGAAAAGTGGACTTTTGAGCATTTTCTACGTGTTTGCCTGCCAGTGTCGAGTCTGCAAGTCTTGCAACAAAGTCGTCGAAATATGGTTCTGTTTGATGTTACGTGCTGTACCCCATAGTAGCGATATAATTAGTATTGAAAGTATTGAAATTGTTACCCAGCCCTATGCGCCTGTGCTTTTGAGCTATCTGGGTGCTAAAGTAATAAGCTGCTGTCTGCAAAGTTGCCTTTCTTGTACTACTCTAGTTCGCCGCATTATGTTTGAGATTTATAGAACTTCATCCATCCATTTTCTACCGCTTGTTCCTTTCGTGGTGGCGGGGGTGCGGGAGCCTATCTCAGCTGCATTCGGGCGAAAGGCGGGGTACACCCTGGACAAGTCGCAGGGCCAACACAGATAGACAGACAACATTCACACTCCCATTCACACACTAGGGACAATTTAGTGTTTTGGTTTTGGTTAAATCTATATTTCATGTGTGTAGTATTGAGGGTGCCATAACCCGCCTGAGGAGGGCGCCAAATGAGCGCTGAAAATACATAAATAGAGAATCTCTATCCCCCCCTCCCCTCCCACAGATAACACAGATATACTGTATGACTTTAACATGCAGCATATTGCATAATCAGTGCAATGAATTTACACATGCCACTAAAATGAAGAGAATCATTGTTTTTTTCATGTTTTGTATTCATGCATTAAACATCAGCTGTATCTTATAAGGAAGGGAAATGTCCAAAGCGGCGATATTCAGTCTCTCTTTTTCTACATATTTCTATGATTGAAGCAGACACATAGTTATTGAAGCACTTATAAAATATCTGAGCGAAGCATTCACATTTGAAGTGTTTTTCACAAAACTGAAATCACTTCTTATTTTAAAAGATATATTTTATGATTTCAGAAAAAAGAACAGAGTTTCTTCCTATATGTGTTATGGGACTACACCGTCATAAGAAAGGGTTGACGATTTAAAAAAAAAAAAAAGTACAGGCATACTTTCATTACTTTAAATTCCCTGTTGAAAAAAAAAAACAGAGCAGACCCTGCCAAAATCTGCAGTCTTTAATTAAAAATACTGTGTCAAGAGTTGAGCATAATAATTTGCTGTCACAATGATTTGCTTCAAAATGATCCACTAGCTAATGTAGTCTACACTTGCATAGATCCGCTGCTTTATAAGATGAAATCAATCATCCCGCAGTATCAAGAGTCAAATGACTCACTTTTCATTAAAGTAAAGGTAATTAAAAATAGAATACCACACTAAACTTCCAATTGCAGACAAATTGTCTATATACGTCTTAGAAGCTGTTTCAGTTGATCTTAGACCAATTCGTTTGCATTTGAAGACACAAATTATGCTTATTGTAACCTGAAATTATCATCGCCATAATCTATTATGTGTGTGTTGGGTATTAATGTGTGCCTCATTTCTTTTGGCTTTAGCTGCTTTCTGCTGCTTTCAAAATGTCAGTGGGTGATTGTATAACATCTTCGTTAAGATAACAAAGTGCAATGTACTATATGAGGGAAATTAAGCATCACAAACTTGCAAATATTGGCTTTTTGTGTCCACACTTCGGTGTCTCATACTACTAGGGTTTGATTTTATAAATCGCTGATAATCAAACTGAACACTCCAAGGTGTTAAATGTCGCTAGTTATTAAAAAATTCTAACTAAACTGACTTGAATTGATCACAACCTATCTGTGTTGAGTTGATTTGAGTTTATTTGTAACATGCATGCATACAACATGATACATCACAATTTCCAGTTTCTCTATTTAACATGTTGGAAAAGGAGTAGGAAGAAGCAGAGCTTATTTAATCCTACCCCTTTTTTTTACATAGCGGTTGCTAAAACTTTTGTTCACTTCCTGTTCTCAATTTATTCACAATATACTCCATAAGTAATAACAATAAAAATTAAAAATCAATAAATAATAATAAGTGAAGTAAGTTATATTTCATATGGTGAGATAAGTAAGATTATCTAGAAAATGAATGGATGGATGAAATCAGAATGTTTATCATGGTTCTTCTTCTTTGTATTTTGTAAACACTTTAAAGGCCTACTGAAATGTGATTTTCTTATTTAAACGGGGATAGCAGGTCCATTCTATGTGTCATACTTGATCATTCCGCGATATTGCCATATTTTTGCTGAAATAATTTAGTAGAGAACATCGACGATAAAGTTCGCAACTTTTGGTCGCTGATAAAAAAGCCTTGCCTGTACCGGAAGTAGCAGACGAGTAGCGTGACGTCACAGGTTGTGGAGCTCCTCACATTTGCACATTGTTTACAATCATGGCCACCAGCAGCGAGAGCGATTCGGACCGAGAAAGCGACGATTTCCCCATTAATTTGAGCGAGGATGAAAGATTCGTGAATGAGGAAAGTGAGAGGGAAGGACTAGAGGGCAGTGGGAGTAATTCAGATAGGGAAGATGCTGTGAGAGGCGGGTGGGACCTGATATTCAGCTGGGAATGACTAAAACAGTAAATAAACACAAGACATATATATACTCTATTAGCCACAACACATCCGGGCTTATATTTAATATGCCACAAATTAATCCCGCATAACAAACACCTCTCCCCTCCCGTCCATATAACCCACCAATACAACTCAAAACACCTGCACAACACACTCAATCCCACAGCCCAAAGTACCGTTCACCTCCCCAAAGTTCATACAGCACATATATTTCCCCAAAGTCCCCAAAGTTCCGTACATGACATGCACATAGCGGCACACACGTACGGGCAAGCGATCAAATGTTTGGAAGCGTACTCACGGTACCGTGTCTGCGTATCCAACTCAGAGTCCTCCTGGTAAGAGTCTCTGTTGTCCCAGTTCTCCACAGGCCAATGGTAAAGCTTGACTGTCATCTTTCGGGAATGTAAACAATGAAACACCAGCTGTGTTTGTGTTGCTGCAGTCGGCCGCAATACACCGCTTCCCACCTATAGCTTTCTTCTTTGCTGTCTCCATTGTTCATTGAACAAATTGCAAAAGATTCACCAACACAGATGTCCAGAATACTGTGGAATTTTGCGATGAAAACAGACGACTTAATAGCTGGCCACCATGCTGTCCCAAAATGTCCTCTACAATCCGTGACGTCACGCGCAGGCGTCATCATACCGAGACGTTTTCAGCAGGATATTTCGCGCAAAATTTAAAATTGCACTTTAGTAAGCTAACCCGGCCGTATTGGCATGTGTTGCAATGTTAAGATTTCATCATTGATGTATAAACTATCAGACTGTGTGGTCGGTAGTAGTGGGTTTCAGTAGGCCTTTAAGTTAAAGGAGTTTCTTGAAGTGGATCATATTAGTAGATTGTTTGATTTCTTTGCTTAATCCATTCCATAATTTAATTCCACATACTGATTTACTGAAGGTCTTAAGTGGTGTACGTGCGTACAAATGTTTTAAATTAAATGTGTCTCTAATATTATATTTCTCCTGAGCATGCATGTGCAAACCAGATAGTGTTTTTGCTAATGCCAGTTAATAATTAATCAATAAATGTGAATTCAAATAAACATATTAAGCATATGTCTTCCCATGTTTGACTCCTAATTCAGGTGTCCTGTTCCTGGTTGTGATGGCCAAGGTCACGTGACAGGGAAGTACGCGTCACACAGAAGTGCATCGGGATGTCCAATAGCAGCAAAGAGACAAAAAGATGGCTACCTAAACGGCATCCAGTTCACATGGAAGTCCGGCAAGACGGAGGGGATGTCATGTCCCACGCCGGGCTGCGACGGCTCGGGTCACGTCAGCGGCAGCTTTCTGACACACCGGAGGTACCGGCGGATACTTTTAATTTGTCTTTATGTAGATTATTTTGCTGATGTATGCTGACTGGTGGAGCATATTGTGGGATACAAACTAATCGAAGACAAGAACTGTACTATAAATAGCATAATTAACATCTCATTATTATGCAATACATGACTAAAAACATCCATCGCAAGAATAAATATATATATTGCTAATTCAGTGCGGTAAAAAGGTACAGCTACATTAATGAGTATTACATATTATTAAATAATAACATTTTTATCAAAATACATTAACATTTAAGTGAGATTGAGTATTAAAATAAATAATATACAGTACAGGCCAAAAGTTTGGACACACCTTCTCAGTTCAATGCGTTTTCTTAATTTTCATGACTATTTACTTTGTAGATTGTCACTGAAGGCATCCAAACTATGACATCTGTGAAGTGAAACCCATTTGATGCTCATCAAGAGAATGCCAAGAGTGTGCAAAACAGTAATCAGAGCAAAGGGTGGCTATTTTGAAGAAACTAGAATATAAAACATGTTTTCAATTATTTATAAATGATAAATGGGTTGTACTTGTATAGCGCTTTTCTACCTTCAAGGTACTCAAAGCGCTTTGACACTACTTCCACATTTACCCATTCACACACACATTCACACACTGATGGAGGGAGCTGCCATGCAAGGCGCTACCAGCACCCATCAGGAGCAAGGGTGAAGTGTCTTGCTCAGGACACAACGGACATGACGCGGTTGGTACTAGGTGGGGATTGAACCAGGGACCCTCGGGTCGCGCACGGCCACTCTTCCACTGCGCCACGCCGTCCCTTTTATTTCACCTTTTTTTGTTAAGTACATAATTGCACATGTGTTCATTCATAGTTTTGATGTCTTCAGTGACAATCTACAATGTAAATAGTCATGAAAATAAAGAAAACGCATTGAATGAGGAGAAGGTGTGTGCAAACTTTTGGCCTGTACTGTAAATAAATGAATAAATAATAACAATATTGGTAAAATATGACAAAACATACAGCTTTACTTAATGGCTATTAAGATATTGAATGATACTAAAAGTAAGATATACAAATTGTTATCAAAATATTATTAAATATATCAAAATGATCATTTAAATGTATTCAAATGTACGATGAGATTAATATTAAAATATTATTAAATACATTACAATTATTATTAAAATTTAACAAAATCTACTACTAGATTAACGATACAGAAAACAATATATTAAAATTAATTATTATAATACTAATAAATATATTAAAAATGTTATCGAAATATATTAAAATATGCAATTACTTTAATGATACAGAAGGCTTCAAACATCATTGTACTAAAACAAGCGCAGCGCACCGTATTTCACCCAATAATTAGCCATACAACCATAAATGTTGTTTTTGCAATGAAATTTCATTCTTGGCTGTACTGTAAAGTTCAAATTTGAATGACAATAAAAAGGAAGTCTAAGTCTAAGTCTAAATGTTGTTTTTGACTGTTGTTTTGTTTTTGTTTTTTTATGTAAACACCTGTCTTAACATACAAGATGACCCATTTTTAGAAGGAAAGACCAGGATATGATAAGCTTTGTTGAATACATTACGACTTTTTATGAAAATATACAGTTATTTTTGTGTATCGTCCATGGCAATATCATCCTTAGGAAACAATGCAAATAACCATCCAAAATAGTAAAACTATAAACCACACATTTTCCATAATGTTCCAGTTTTCGTCACATGTTTTTTTCCTTTTAAACCCTCTTTCTAAGGCATTTCTAACTGCTTCTTCCAGTCTGTCAGGCTGTCCGCGTGCCACTTCCGCCATGAGGAAAGCGAGGCTCTCTGG